>NW_022873209.1:0-1136 GCF_010883055.1 Belonocnema kinseyi | reverse complement strand
GGTGATAAATTAATAGATTCGGTTTGAAAATGCAACTGTTTTACAAAACAACTCGTCTTTTGACTTGAAAGTTCAATTACTTTTTTTTCTTCTTAACTGAGACATCTTTGTGTGCTGAAAATTCGTCTTTCTGGTTGAAAAATTGAATTCGTGGCTTAAACTACTTTGTTAAATTAATTTTTCCACCACCAATTTCCTTAATGGAAAATTGAACAACTATATATTTTTTAATAAATTCATTTAGTTTGTTGACAATTGATTTTTTTCGGTAGAAAATCAATATTTAAACTTAAAAATTCAGGTTTTTGGTTTGAAATTCTATTTTTTTGGTGAGAATTTAACTATTCCATTTTTTGTGGAAAATTCTTTTTTTAATGGTAAATTATTTTTTTAACTCAAAATTTGACTATTTTCTTAAAAAAGAATTTCTAACTTCAACATTAATTGTTTTAAATGAAAATTTAACAATTACTTATTTTGGTAAAGATTTAGGTTTTTCAGTAGAAAATTATAATTTTTAATTGATACTTAATCTTTTGAATTAAAAATATATCTTGGCTGAAAATTCGATTTTCTTCTTGGCTGAAAATGAATTTTTCATCTTAAATATAACTTCCATTCTGGGTGAAAATGTTATATTTTTTGTTTGAAAATTCAACTATTTGCTTAAATATTCATTTTTTAACGGAAATTTGTGCTCAGATAAAAATTAAGGCATTTCGTAGAAAATTTATTTTTATATAAAAAATCAACTATTTGAGTAAAAAAATGCTTTTTTTTAGTTGAAAATTTGTCTTTTTTGGTAGAAAATCAATATTCTAGGTTAAAAACTCTCCTTTTTGCTTGAAACTTTATTTCTGTCGTTGTAAATTGAAATATTTGATTTTTGATGGAAATTTTTTTAAATTGAAAATTGGTATTTTCCCTAGAAAATTAATATTCTAAGTGAAAAAGTTAGCTTTCTAAATCAAACTTCAATTCATTCGTTGAAAATTCAACTACTTTGTTGAAAGTTCTTTGTATTTTTTTCATTAAAAATTGATTTTTTTCAACTGAAAATTTTACTATATTATCGAAAATTAATTTCTTTCTCAAACCATAAATTATTTAACTGAGAATTTAACAATTTATTTTTT
>NW_022873208.1:0-2523 GCF_010883055.1 Belonocnema kinseyi | reverse complement strand
ACAGTTCTCTCCGAGACTTGTATGGAGGCAGACCCGCTCTGTCTTCCTCTCAAACAACAGTAAGCAATAAACTCGACGCTACCAACCGACTCAAGTGAATTCTATAATCTTCTTGGATCCCTCTCCTGCGCCTTCCTTGTGTTCCCGTGTGTTTGTTTCTCGCGATTTCGTTCGGCCGCGACTACCGCGATTCGCGAATAAGTGATACGAAGTGTAGTGTTAGGAGCTAGGTAGGAAATAGACGTAAGGTGCCGGGGCTTATCCCTGCCGTGCCTGTCTATTTCCTAGTGGTTAGGCGGGTTTGCCGGTGCCGGAAGGAAACTTCCGTAGTGCCGAGCTCCCTTAGATAGGACAGTGAGTGAGGGTCGCGGTGCCAGGGGGAAACCTCTGTCGTGCCAGTTCCGACTCACCGTCAGTTCAGGTGCCGCGTGTGGGGGTTCGAGTCATCGCGGATCGGGCAACCCTTATGCCTAGCGGGAGTCAGGGCTCTCGCCCAAATCGTCGTGCGCGTCTACGTCGGGCGCGTCGTGCCGCCGCCGCCCAGGAAGTGCTGCCAGCGGGAATAGCCGCACCCCCGCCCGCCAACGAGTACGCGCACTGGCCGCATCCCGCGAATGTGCCCAACCTATTCACCGGACGAATCCCACCTCCACATTCCAGGGTGGGCAAATCTTTTAGAAATTCGTCGGGGCATCAACGGGACCCGCGATCCCCGCGTACGCCGTCCGTTCCGCGGCCGGAATCTTTACCTTCCGCTACCCGCGTTCGCAGCTCAACCCCGGTACACCTTCCCTCCGTGCAACGTCGTGTCGGGTGACACCGTGGGATCGGGCCAACCACGGGTAATCGATTGCCTAGACTCACCCCCTCGACCCAGAGCACTGAACGTAGCTCCTTCGACGCCTTTACCTCCGCCGGCGGAGTTTATAACGTTCCGGCTGGTGCCCCGCGAGACACCGAGCGCGGACGACGCCGGTACCCTGTCGCCAACCGTACCAGAGGCTGCCACTACTGCGAGGGTCGATTCTTCCGACCCGTCGCGTGACGAGCCTCCTCAATCCTTCCCCTCATCCCTCCCCCAACACATAACAAAACCACAGCCGCACTCGGCGACCAAACATTCTTCCCCTTCCCCTTTATGGACGGGTTGACCGCGTGGAGAAAATTGATGTCAGGCGACATCAAACGAGTCCACCTTCCGCCGCCTACCAGTCAGGCGAACCCGCCCAGGGGCATGCAGGCCCTCGATCGTTGGCTCGCTGCGCGCCAACTGCCCGACTCGACCGAAGTCAATCCACGTACCGTTCCGCGTCGTTGAGCACCGGTCCATTCGAGCCGTACCGAGCGGCCTAACTTCAGATACCGCACTTCCCACTCCTCTTCGCTGTTAAGCGCTCCACCCCATCGCCCATTCCTTCCTTCAATCTTTTTTCCCGTTCGTTCCCCACGCACTGTACTCCTACCCCTCCTCCACAAGTCTACCACCCCCCCAGGAATAGACACCGGGGTAGAAGACAATTTCTATCGTTCAAAATTGATTTATTTTATTAAAAATGCGTCTTATTTTTCAAAAACATTTTTTAACTGAATGGTTTAACCATTTTACGGTTGATTGAAAATTTACTTTTTAAAAATTTGACTACTTCGTGGAAAATTAATTTTTTTAATGAAAATGATTTTTATTAAACTAAACTATTTTGTTCAAAATTCTTCGATCCCTGGTTTAAAATAATTTCCATATCTAAAAATTCACATATTCAATTTTACGTTGAAAAAGCTACAAATTCAATATTTTGGTTAAAAATTCATTTTTTCGGTGATAGATTCAACATTTTCTTGAAAAATTTATTTCTATGACTGAAAATTTATTTATTTTGTGGAAAATTCATATTTTTGATAGAGAAATAATCCTCTTGGTTGAAAAATTATCTTAATGATTATAAAATTCAACTATTTGGTTAAGAATTTAGTTTCTAGTTTAAAGGTTCATCATTTTCATTGAAAATGTTTTAAAGATTCGACTTCTTCGGTGAAATTTTTTTCATTGCCTTGGCTAGAAGTTCAACCATTTGGTTGAAAATTCATATTTTTTTCTTGAAGATTTTTTAATATAGTAGAAATATAATTTCTTAGTAGAAAATTCACTATTGTAGTTTCGAAATGAAGTTGATAATTCCAAAAACAAAGGCAAATGAGCGTAAATTCAAAAATAAGTTTCTGAATAATATACAAAATGAGTGTTTCGACGTAAATTGGAGACAGCCGCCCTGCTTGAAATCATGAAGAAAACTAAAAGAACATTCTCAGAGGTACTTAAATTTTTTTTAAAACTGCAATGAGAACTTTTACCCGCAACAATGTGTACGTTGAAGGACTATCTGAACGCATCGCGATAATTATCGGGAAACACGGCATTGCTGCGCTATTTAAAAACAAAAAAAATCTTGAATCATTTTTGAGACCTACTAAACATAACTTAAATAAATTTCAAATTAGCAATATTGTTTACGAAGATTGGTGAAA
>NW_022873207.1:0-1103 GCF_010883055.1 Belonocnema kinseyi | reverse complement strand
ATCCTTAAATTTTTAACGAAGGAGATGAATTTTCATTTAAAATTATGAATCTTCATAAAAGAGGCTTACATTTTTTATTAAAAACTGTTGAACTCATCCAAATAGAAAATTTTTTCACAAAACAGTTGAATTTTCAGTCTTTAACTAAAATAATGCATTTTCAAAAAAAAGATAAAAGTTTTTTTTTATTAAAAACAGTGGAAGTCATCCAAAAAAGTAAATTTTTTACCAAATAGTTGACTTTTCAGTCAAGAAAGAAATTTGCTTAAATTCTTTACATGTAATGTAAATTAATCGTGTGTTCGACCTCAGTTTAATTACATTCAAAATTATTTCTTAGCATAATTATATAGGTTGAAATTTCTATTTTAGTACCTTAGAATTCAGAATTAATTGTTTACAGCATACCGGATCGAATGATGATTGAATGTGTGTGTGAATGAAGTATATTTAGTTTTTATTTTCTGCTTGTGAGAGGCGAGGGGACTCACGTTCAGAAAGCACCCCGATATTGTTTTTTATTTATATAATATATGAAATGCTTGTATTTATTTTTCATTCGTGAAAGAACTCACGCTCAGAAAGCACCCCGATTTTTTAATGTATATTTTATATAAAATTTTTTAATTTATTTTCGGTTTGTGAGAGGCGAGGGGACTCACGGTCAGAAAGGACCCCGATTTTGTTTTCATGTATACATTCTATAAAATGATTTTATTACTTCTTTTTATTTTTTTATTCCCAAATTGTTGTGTAAGTCATTTTCGGTGGTTTTTTATGTCTTTCAGACTTTTTCCACCTGTTTCAAGTTCAAAATGCTGTAAACAATTAATTCTTAATTCTAAGGTACTAAAATAAAAATTTCAACCTATATAATTATGCTAAGAAATAATTTTGAATGTAATTAAACTGAGGTCAAACACACGATTAATTTGCATTACATGTAAAGAATTTAAACGAATTTCTTTCTTGACTGAAAAGTCAACTATTTGGTAAAAAAATTACTTTTTTGGATGACTTCAACTGTTTTTAATAAAAAAAAACTTTTATCTTTTTTTTTTGAAAATTCATTATTTTAGTTAAAGACTGAAAATTCAACTGTT
>NW_022873206.1:0-2726 GCF_010883055.1 Belonocnema kinseyi | reverse complement strand
CTTTTTCTTATTTCCAAACTTGAAAAAATGGCTCGGTGGACAGAGATTTCCAGACAACGAAGACGTCATTGCCTCTGTAAGTGCTTTTTTTGAGGAACTTCCAAAAACGCACTTTTCTGAAGGATTAAAAA
Source organism: Belonocnema kinseyi (assembly GCF_010883055.1). Taxonomy (NCBI): domain Eukaryota; kingdom Metazoa; phylum Arthropoda; class Insecta; order Hymenoptera; family Cynipidae; genus Belonocnema; species Belonocnema kinseyi. Next base: position 2,595 of record NW_022873206.1, on the reverse strand, counting down.
AACTTGAAAAGCGATTGACCAAGTGTATAGAACTCCAAAGAGATTATGTTGAAAAATAAAAAAAAAATTACCCAAAAAAAATTGTTTTTATACTTCATTCTAAGGACTTATTGAACTACCCTCGTATATCAACTGCTGTCTGAACAGCCGTAACCTTCAAAATTATTTTTTTTCGTAAGCATGCTAAAGATGCGAACAAATTTATTTTAGTAAAACACATTGCGCTTTGCCTCTGTGATGCGCTTAACCCAGGACAATCCACGATTTCAATTCTAAAATATATCCGAATGCCGCTAAAATTTTGCACAATGTTGCACTGAATTTACTCGGTGGCCTCGCAGGTTATCAAAAGCCATCAAACGTTCCACAGCGGAATTATAAAGATTATGGAATTGTACATCGCTGCTGTAAAACGTATTACACTCCTCTTGTGAAATTACACTAATCGTTGGAAGCTTACATAAACGTTGTGAAATTACATATAATTTTCCCAGAACAATCATAGGAAAAAATTACAGAACGAAATGTAATTTCCAGCAATATTTTTTACAGTGTATTTCACGATTGCAAAAAAAAATAAATGATAAATTTTCGTAAATCTTTCAAAGTTTGAAAATATTTTTAATCTCTTTAAAATCCGTAAAACTTTCAAATATCTTTTAAACTGACTCGAATTATTCCACAAATTGATTTACTAACTTCCAGATTTATTTTTGAAAATCTTTTGTAATTAGAAGATATTTATTAATTTTTCAGCCCAACGGCCTTGAAAAATTGGACTTGGTTTACATTTCTTTTTCTTATCCATCCACTCTTGCATTCAAGGATTTTTTTTTACAACTAAAACAAAATAGAATCTCTATATATATTATACATTCCTCTACTTATCTAGAGTTTATTACATCCTCTTTTCGCTTTTCCAAAAGTCTTAACCAATTACACACATTCTTATTGCCTGCCCTATCATTTAACATTTCTTCAATTTCTAAATTTGGTCTATCTATTAATTCGCAGTCTCTAATTAAATGTTCCAGTGTACCTTTTTCTCTTTTACATAAAGCGCACATCTGACTTCCTTCGTCTAACCAATATCTAGATTTTTCCTCTAAATTGCCACATCTCGCCATAGCTATTAGTTTGTGACTTCCTTTGTTTCCTACCTTACACAAATATTCTGCTTTTAATCCAGTCTTTACTAGTTTGTACCTACTATTGTACCTAGATTCCTGTATTTTACCTAGCTGTGTTTGTCTTTGTACTTCGTAGTCTGTCTTCTTTAGTATCTCTTTTACATTAGCTCTCTTATCTTTTAATGTTTTTAAACCCTCGGGACTATAACCACACCTTTTAAGATATTGCTCCCTTTCTTGGACACTTCTTATCTTCAGCTTTCCACTATTTTTTTCCTTTTAGGCATTCTTTTAAAATTGTTCTTCCTGCGGAATTTTCTATCCCATCTTCAAATTTAATAGCTTTTCTTCCTAATTTCACTCTGAGTTTTTCAATTTTGGTCTCTTCCAGAACCATGTAGCTTGGTGTATAACGGTCGAGTCCCAGGGTCCACCTGAGATAACGGTCTTGGATCCTTTCTAGAGTGGCTTTTTCTTCCCATCCCCATAATTCTGCCCCGTAAGACAGAACTCCAACCACTAAGCTGTTAAAAATATGTATTCTTCTGTTGAAATTGTCCTTAAAGAGTCTTTCTCCTACCCCCCACGTATGTTTCATCACAATGTTGGCCTTTTTACAATCTCCTGAATGGGTCTATCACAGCCTCCATTTTTGTTGAATGTGTACCCTAAATATTTGAATACTTTCACTTGCTCTACATTTACTCCTTTCCAATTCCATTTTCTTTCCTTTTCTCTGCCCCCACCTTTTTTGAAAACCATTACCTTCGATTTTTCTACGTTAAATACTAAACTTTTCTTCTCTAAGAACTTTTCAAATCTTTTCATCATTGTCCTAAAATCTTCTTCATTGTTCGCCAAAAGTGCTATATCATCTGCGTAAGCAAGTGACCAGAATTGTTCACTCCCAACTTTTATGCCTCCCACAATTTCTTTTCTCATTTCCTCTTCTATGTCAGAGATCAGGACTGTGAATAGTGTAGCGCTAAGAGGACAGCCCTGCCTAAGGCCCTCTTCTGTGCAAAATTCTTCTGTGATATTGCCATTTACCCTCACAGCACTAACCGTTTATACATAGATTTCTTTCACTCTTTCAATTAAACCTTTTCTTACTCCTCTTATCTCCATTGTTTTCCACAACTTTTCCCTATTTACCTTGTCAAAGGCTGCCTTTAAATCAATGAAGAAAGATCTTTCCTCCCTTTTTCTCTAGTTCTCTCTCTATGATATGCTGCAGTATGTATATATTGTCTATTGTTCCTCTATTTTTTCTAAATCCTGCCTGTGTGTCCGGTAATATTTTCTTCTCTTCCAAATCCTTCACTAATCTTTCGTTAAATATCATGGCATACACTTTGTACGCCGTATTAAGCAGAGTGATCGGTCTATAGTTTTTCAGATCCTCTGTTTCTCCTTTCTTGAATATCGGCGCAATAATCCCTTTCCTCCAACTATTCGGGAAGCC
>NW_022873205.1:0-2446 GCF_010883055.1 Belonocnema kinseyi | reverse complement strand
GAAGCGTTATTCCACGTAACGCAGACATCGCATTGATCTTTTTTGTTTCTATGAAAACCAATATTGAATTCGGTGTTAAAAATATCACGGTATTGGCGTTCACTTGCAGCTGTGATTTGGTTTTCTTCCTCCGATTTTTCCTTAGAGGTCCACCATTCCATATACATCGAATGCATTTTTGCAACGGACAACCCATCACGTAAGTATTCTCGCTTACTGTTTTGTCTATTGTAGTGAGACGGTACGCGACTGAACATATTGATGTGATCTCGTACGGTAGAATTCATTTGTTCAGTTCTTATTATTGCGACTTTAGATCGTTTCGAGTGTTTCCCTCTTTTATCAGGCGATACCAGACCTTCAGCGTTCACCTTCTTAAGAGCAGTTCGGATCCAACCGTCATTGATGTTTAAAGTGTCGAGAAACATACGCTTGCAAACGACTATGTTCTCTCCGCCTACCTTCAAAAAGTATTTTCGAGATTTCTGCCTTCTACTGTTCCAGTGAGTTGTGTGAGATTTAACATCACTAACAACAGTGTGTCGAATTATGAAGTTCCATTTACGCATCTGGTCCCCTAAGTTCCAAAAATAAGAAAAAACTTCCTGCCTCTGTACCAACGTGATCTGGTTGTGACTCTTCAATGTACATTACAATGAACAACCCTGTCCCAGCTTTCTTTCTGGAATAATCTTCAGAGATCGATTAACGTAAGATAGGCCTTTACTCATTGCTGCTTTGGCTACGTTGTCAAGCCATTTTTCAGAATGTTGAAGTCTTTTTCGCACTGGCGCATCTTTGGATGTTGTTCGTTGCACTTTTCTTTTTTTAGGACGAGCACTGCTATGTTGATTTTATTCTTGATTGGTAGTTACGTATCTGCAAGAAAAAAAAATAGGATCATGAAGTATATTTCAGAACCTTAAGAATGATTGAAATTATTTTTAAAAGGGTAAATTTGATGTAAGTGAATACTCAAAATATTGTTACTCACCGAACTTCTGTTCCTACTGTACCCGTAGTTCCATCTTCAATAACTCCTGGCGAAAGAGGAACTATGTCTGATGTATCAGCAGAGATTTCTTCTACTGGCGTCACCATTCTCTCATTAAGCAAACTTTCGACTTGGCTGACTTCAGACCAATTAGTCCCGATATTTGAATCTGGGAATGCGACCAGTTATTCCTCCTCAGAATCCATGATGTTTCTATTATTCACGCTTGAACCTGTAAAAAAAAAAGTTTAATATTGATTGAGGATGAGTAATGGTAAGCAGTTACACTTTGAAAACCACTTGAAACTAAATGCTTTGAAAGCAAGTAGGTCAAAAAGACTTGGCTTTCTAAAAATCAGAATTTTGTATTGCTGAAGAAAAAGATGTGTGTTTTTTTGTCTTTAGATGCCTTCAGGTTAAGAAATCAAAGTTTATTATTTATTTGTAAAAATAAGCATTCGGTAGCAGAAAAATGTTCTTATGAAAAAAGATCGATAGCCGAAAAATGATCAGAAATTTCGTATGCTTTCAGAGACCACGCTGATATATTTTAAATTTATATTAAGAATTTGAAAGTTAATATAGTACAATTATTGTTAATTGATCAATGATTTAAAAATTTTATACTGAAATCTTCCCAAATCGAAAATAGTTTTAAATTTTAATATGAAACATATCGGGACAATTTCACTACTAATTCTTCAAAAATTACAAAATTTGATATTGAAAGTATTGACAGTCAGTTTCATATACAATAATTTTGTATGTGGACATCAGAAATGGATTAGTGTTAGTGTTAATAGTAGAAAATTGACTGGTTTTTAAAATTCTCTGAAATTGAAGAATATGAAATTGAAGAAATTGCTAGTTGCACAATGTTCCGTTCAAAACAATGCAAAATTAAGAATATAATTAGCCAAATTCACGTATTAAAGAGGGGAGATTTTAGAATCACGCTTTGAAATGTGAATTATTTCTTATTTGGTAATGACCCAAATTATTTAACATTCTGAAACTGAATTTGAAAAAAGACTTAAGTTTGTGCAATTTCCAAAATTACAATCATAGCGATCTTGATTTGTATTGCGTTATTTAATTTTTAATTTTCAATATAAGAGTTCAAAATTGCCGAATTTTTAGTTAAACACATAAAAAAATTAATGATTCACAATTGAAAAATATTTTATTGGGAGATTTCAAGAATGTATAAAAATTCTAAATGAAGTGTTAAACATTGAGCGATTTGAAATTGAAAAATTAAATACTGTGATGCTCAAATTCAAAATATATGAAAATAAAACCGCTCAAAACTGATACTTCAGTACTTAAATAATAGTTTCAATCATAAATGGATACAATTGAGGTGTTCTGAACTTTTGAGTTGAACGCTGAATTTAAAATTTTTCTCTTTCATAAGTTTTAATTTTTCGCATTCAAAATTACTTCATTTTC
>NW_022873204.1:0-1487 GCF_010883055.1 Belonocnema kinseyi | reverse complement strand
TCTTTTTATTAACTATTTTCCGCCATGCTTTCCTGTCCTGGCATACTTCTCTAGCTTCTTTTATGTCCATGCATTTTTTCATGCAGGCTCTCGTGTTTCTGTAACTTCTTATGACGCAAGCCGTCACACTTTATCCCTTATTTTAAAAGTTGTTTTATTATTCAATAATAGAACAACTTTTATATTACTGAGAATTTCCTTATATATATATTTTTTTGACAAGATTATCATGGAATTGTAATATGACGAAATTTGAGTTCTTTAACCATGACATTATTGAGGGTTGGCTCTGTAGATTCAAGATCCATGGTTTATGACTGAGAGTAGGAGCGCGGGGATAGGGGAAAGTAATGAAGGCTGAGAAAACTGTCAACAGTCTGTTAACACGTGTTGCTGACAGAGCTAGTTTTGAAAAGGCCCTTTTTTATATATTAAAAAAAAAGAAAAGAGGTATAATACTTTGTCTTCTTACTAGCGGTCACACCCAGTGTAAGAGTGTGTTAAGTGAAAGTGCAAGTTAGGGAATTTTACAATTGGATTTGGTACCGTGTTTATTGGCTAGTATGTCGACCAGGTTATATTGAGCCTGGGAAATTATTGAGGAATTTAAAACCCAGAGAATTTTAACAGTAAGTTTTACTTGAATTTAGTTAATTCTAAGATTAAATTAGGAAAATTAAATTATAATATTTAATTAAGTTTCACAAATTATACACTTAAACATAAGAAAATCATGATTAGCATAAATATTATAATTTTATTGAGTCGATAATCCTCAAGAAATCCACCACACATTTTTTTATTTATTTTTTTTGTTTTATAAATATAATTATTATATTATTTTAAATTTTTGAATGACAATAAATTACAATTTTATTATTAACAAAACCTATGTTGGATTCCCTGGGGCACTTTCATTGTAATTTTGTAAAAAGTAGATTTATTTATATATATATTTTTTAAATATTCATATTCATTACAGTTATAAAATACAATTACAATTAATAACATCAAAATTAAAATAAATCAGTATAATGTATGTCTATAATATAAGCAATGAAAAAAAAATTTTTTTTTAAAAATAGTTTCAATATTAATTGGGCTCATTATTCCAGGTAAATTACAGGAACTGGTATGTGTCCGTCCCCGAATATATCCAAAAATATGAAGTAAAAAAACAATTCTGGGGATGGAACTGTATACGGAGTGACTATCTTCCACAGGATTGTGGGTGGCATACCTCTAGGGAGGATTTCCCGGAGTTGTATTATATTATTATCCAATTCTGGTACCAGGTGTATACATATGAAACCGGTATTTTTTCAAGAAAAAAACACATTTATTTCAAGGGAATGATAACAAATATTTTATTCAAAGTATGCGCTTTCGCTGGCTACACATTTTGTCCACCTCTCAGGCAATTTATGGATACCTTTCCAAAAAAAGTCTTCGTTTTTTGAAGCAAACCAGTCATCGAGCCATTTTCC
>NW_022873203.1:0-1480 GCF_010883055.1 Belonocnema kinseyi | reverse complement strand
TGGTCGGCACTGTTGGCCGACCCATTGTCGGGAGCCCTGCGCGTTCTGTTGTTTTGAACCGCACTTACTACAACTATGTTTGGTATTGTCATTGTTGTTCCCGCGAGAAGCTGGGGAAAGGGGTTCGTCCATCCTTGTAGAGCCCCGCATGCAAGGATAAGGCTGCGAACTCTGAGAGGTCGCCCGGTATCCCAGAGTCACTGTTCTAAACACCTCACCCAGGTGCCATTCAGCTTTCGGCACGGTTTTCACACCTCCGCTTGGGGGTTAATTCCTTCGGGACCACCCCTGGACAATTGTCCGCGACTGCCTATTTATTTTTGTAACCATATTCAGCACAAGCCCTTGGTACAGGGACCCTTTATTCGCAACCCGAATTTACGATACAAAGAGAGACCCCCGCCCCCGTGAACAAAAATCTCTGCGTTGTTTGTAATTTGGAGGTTTAAAATTTCTTTTTCATGCAAAAATTGTAATAAATAGATATAAATTACTTATTTTTAAGTCGCTTCTCGGATTTTCTATTATCTGCATAACGAAACACAATTTTAAAAAGAACAAATATACAAAATTTAGAATTTTCTATTTGGGTTTTTCCTATTCTCCAGATACACGTCCGGTATCTCTGAAGTCTTTTTGAAACTGCCTTAAAGGACAGAGCTAGAACCACATGTTAGAGATGGTTTACAATTACGTCACAATTCCCTGTGACCTAAAAAATGCTTAGAAGGAGGTTTTAAGAAAATAATCATCTTCAAAGTCCTTTCAAGACCATTGAAACTTTCTAAATAAATGGAATCTAAAGAGTTTAATTTGATAAAACTTTAGGCGTTACTAGAAAGACAGCCCAATTTTCCAACAACAAGAACAGCTCAATTTTTAATTTGCAACTAAATGCACAAATAAGATAAGTGGTAAAGGAAATAAATAAATAAATGAATCTATATTTATATCCATTCATTTGTATTTACTTATTGTTTATTGGAGGCCTAAATTTTTGAATTTATAATAAAAAGAGAGAACCTCCCCCACCGCGAACAAAAGTCTCCGCGTTGCTTTTAGTTTTTAGGTTTAAAATTTCTTTTTCATCCGAAAATCATAATGAATGAATATAAATTACTTATCTTTAAGTCGGTTTACGGGTTTTCTATTATCTGTATAACGAGACACAATTTTCAAAAGAACAAATATTAAAAATTGAGAATTTTCTATTTGGGTTTTTCCCATTCTCGAGATGCACGTTCTGTATCTCTGAAATCTTTTTGAAACTGACTTACAAAGCTGGAACCACATGTTAGAGATGGTTTACAATTACGTCACATTCCTTGTGACCTAAAAATCTACTATATAGAATTCATTTTTGTTCCGTTGAGGCTCAATACCGTCCACACCGATGCATACATCGACTAGAAGATTTAGACACATGTAGATTAAGCGCTGGGGATGGTTCCTACCGCAACCCGAATCGCTAATTGCAAAT
>NW_022873202.1:0-3162 GCF_010883055.1 Belonocnema kinseyi | reverse complement strand
TAGTTTAAAAAGAAAACTGAAAGCAAAGGATCGACTTTCAAAAGAAGCGAAAGAAAGTGACTCGCTGGATTGCAAATGAACATGGAAAATGGTGTATTTTCGAATTTTTTAATTTTAAATTCAAACTTTTTCGCCTTTTAACAATTTCGAAAAATTCAAACAATAAGGCTGTATTCGGAAAATGAAGCAATTTTAACGTATAAATAGTTCTTAAATTAGTTTTTAAATTTTCTGCAGTTTAACTTTTTTACATGCCTAGATGTCAAAAAATTTAGATTTTTCATAAGAACTTTTGTGATTTAAAAAATACTATATACATTTTCAACCAAAATATCTTATCCAGAAATATATTTTGTTTTAATTATTATTTTAAATTTAAACAATAATGTTTAAATACTTCAAACATTAAAAAAGTTGTTTCTTTGGTATAAATCTTTGATTATTTCAATTAAAACAAAAAAAAATGGTGAAAGAAAAATGCTTTCAGCACTTGTTTATCTTGAAATTTCTTTCTATAATACTTTTTTTAAAATTAAAAATATGATTTTTCGAGAACATTTTTTTTATAATTAAAAAGACTGTACCGAAAACATGGATCAAGCTTCAGATCTGAAAAAATTCAGCGATACATACATGTCAAACATTTCAGGGCATTTTTAAAATTTCAAGGAATTTTCAAGAGCTTTAAAAAATTTCAAGAGATTTGAAAAGATTTTAAATAGTTTTAAATATTTGAGGATGTTATAAAAGATGTCAAGGAATTTGCAACTTATTTTTATAATTGAAAGGAATTTTAAAGAATTTAAACAACTTTAGCAGGCTTATTTAAAAAAATTCCAAAGTCCTTTAGAAATCTTTAAAAGATGTCAAAGTGTTTCAAAAGATTTTGGGGGTTTCGATATATTTGAGAGTATTTTAAAAGGTTCCAAGGAATTTTCAATTGGTTTCAATAATTTAGTGTGAGATTTTAAAGGATTTTAATTTCATTTCAATAATTTCAATCGATTTCAAAGAAGTTTTACGATTTTGTTTCATATTTCCTGGTTGAAGGTGGAACTACTTGTTTACCAATTTAGTTTTTTTGCTTGGTGATTCATAAATTTAGTTGGAAAAATTTGTTATCTGAAAATTTAACTATTTTGTACAAAATTCTTTTGGTATACAAAATTAGTCTTGGTGGAAAATAAATTTCTTTTGTGAAAAATTCATCTATTTTATTAAAAATTTCTTTTTTTTAGTATACATTTCAGGCTTTTGGATAAAAATTCAACTTTTCCTTCAAAAATTTAACTATTTTGTTTGAAACAATTTTAACCCTTTTTTTAATTTATCTATTGTCTTCAACATTTTTTTTTTTTTTTTTGAGAAAACTAATTGTTTTAGTTAAAAGTTGAACTAATATTATTAATAAATGGTCAACCAGTCAGTAATATTGATATAATAATTTATAATTATAATATAAACAAGAATACTATATATAATAGTAATAATATCCATTCTGCATGTTATATACACCTGAAAAACATAAACTCAAAATCGTCCCATGCATGAAATGAGGAATCACGCGAAACATTAAATTCGCCAATTTCTTCTATTTCTTTCAAATGGAGATCGAAAAATAAATAGAGGACTAAATCATCTAAAATTTATTTTCCGCCGAAAAGGTTACTTTTTCTCACCAAGAAACAAAAATTTTTCACAAAATACATAAAATGTCAACCAAATATTTAACTTTCTAAAGAAATTCTCCATCTACTGTAAACTTAACCTACAATACATTTTCATCGAAAAAGTTCAAGTGAAGGTAGAACCAATAAATTTGGATTTAAAGTTGTTTAATTTTTATAAAGGGCATTGATTATCAATTTAAAATTAAATTAAATTAAAAAATTACTATAAAAAAATCGTTTTCGATGAAAATGGGAATAGTAAAACATAAAACTTCATGTAGAACATATCAATTATATTCTTCTATTGAATAAAATATGCTCCTTCTTTTATTCTCATAAACTACGCATTTCGAATTTCGCGTTCGTTTCACTTACTTCACTGGATGACCATTGAGTGCGCTACATGCCAAAAACCTCTTTCAATTTGCCTCAAGCCATTTCGTATCCAGTGTGTATATATATCAGTGATATCCCCACCTAATCTGAAATAGATAATTGCTCAGTTTTATAAAGTGCGAACAACGTACCTTCTAAGATACAATGACCATGACGTACAATTAGCAAAGCTGTCACAATAGGGGCTCTTTCACACGATTGCAGATCCGCAAGTTGCGACGGTAATATAATGTTCCTTTTGTATTCGTCACATACCGGGCGGGCAGAGTTATTTACAGTAGTTGGCCGTCGTTAAACGGACTCTCCCTTTTTAAATTTCTATTCAATTTATTATTACTTTTTTTTTAATTAATGAATTTTCTCATTATACTTATTTTTAGTTATAACTTATATACTAATATGCAATTTTCTAGTTGGATTAAAAAATGTCTTTTTTGGCGTATCTCATATTCTCATTTCATTTACGAGAAACGACGTATTAATTCCAATTTTAAGTAGGCACAGGGGTGGGATTCCAATGCCATCTAACTCAGTTGATCAGATCTCTCTTCCTATCGCATGAAATTAGGTGAAGATGTTTGATCTTTTGAAAACGATTGATTGCAACTATCTCCTTCTATCTTATGTGTTTGAAATAGACGGGCAGTATTCGGTAACCAAGAACTCCTGACTTCTCGAGTATCGACAGTCACCTCTCTCTTTCTGACATATAAGATAGAAAGAGAATGTTGCAGTCGATCCTTTTCAAAATAATCGTACATTTCCGTCTAATTTCATGCGATAAGAAGAGATCTGATCAACTAGATTAGAGGGCATCGGAATCCCACCCCTGTTGATCGATACTTCGTACTCCAAGTAGTGGTGGACATTTCGTACCCCAAATGTTTGGGAATCTGTACCCTACATTACTGACCCTGCCGGAAAAATGGAAAGAATCTGAAAGGCCGCTTTGGAAAGATTCGGAAAGGGCTATGTGAACTTTGCTTTCGTTTCTTTACGAACGTCGAGCTTTCCCACGAATCTTTCCGAATGTCCCTTTCTCCTACTTCTTTCCGACCAGTGCAGTGTCCCTCTAGTTAGCCTCTATTTCATTAAA
>NW_022873201.1:0-1018 GCF_010883055.1 Belonocnema kinseyi | reverse complement strand
AGATAGTGGCAATAATGTAAGGCAAAAGAGGAGTGGGCTCATGGTGTCGCCCTGAAAGACACATCTCTGAAACGTGACCTTGTTAGTTGTCACACGATTTTTCTCAGATGAGATAGTAAATCTGGTTTTCCAAAGCGGCATCAATCTCTCTATGCACCCAACTATTTGCGGATGAAACTCTAAGATTTCCAAAAGACAGATGATAAGTCTATGGGATGTAGAATCGAAAGCTTCCCGATAATCAATCCAGGCCATCAATAGGTTACGCTGGTAGAATGCTGCATCTTTGCAGACACATCTATCGATGAGCAGGTTCTCCCGACATCCGGCTACGCCTTTCTTTGAGCCTCGTTGTTCATAAATTTCTTTCCACACAGGTTCAATTGCCCGAACAATCCTATCATTTAGGATAGCTGTGAATATCTTATAAAGCGTGTTCAGACAAGTTATTGGCCTGTAGTTCTTCGGGTCAGCTAAGATGCCTATTTTGGGCAGGAGTATTGTGCGCCCTTCCACCAACCACTCTGGAATTGGCTCTTCCGTCTTCAAATATGAGGTGAAAATACGGGCCAAATGCTGATGGATTAAAGAAAACTTCTTCCACCAGAAGGTTCTGATACAATCAGGTCCCGGTGCGGGATAGTTCTTCATCCCTCTTAATACTTTTTTCACCTCCTGGGTAGTGATGGGTGGGCATTCTTTATCAGGTGTTATGAGGGCAACACATAACTCCTTGAAGCTATTTATATTTTCTAAGTCTTCGTCCAGTCTATGCTAAACTTTGTAGACTTCTCTCCAAAATAATTCGACCTCCTCTGGTTTGGGTGGCTGTTCGACAGTAACTGGACGGTCTTGGAAGAGTCGAGATGAGTCAGAGAGAAACTGTTGATTTTCTCTGACCCATCTCTCCCTCCGTTCTAGACTTCTTTTAGCGTCAGATAGTATCCGTATTCTCTCAACAATATGCTGCCTGATGGTCAGCAGCTTTGACTTGTTAAGTGTGTGATAACGGGTCCGG
>NW_022873200.1:0-2286 GCF_010883055.1 Belonocnema kinseyi | reverse complement strand
AGTCGACAACGAAACGCGCGTCGGACGGACGATTCGTGGTCAACGTCCCTTATTTCGAAACGGTCAATGACCTCGGAGATTCCTACGAAATCGCGAAAAAACGATTTCACTCCGTAGAACGCAAATTAGAAAGAGATTCACAACTGAAATAGGGATACCAGGACTTTATGAGTGAATACGAAGCCTCGGGTAACATGACGGAAGTGTCTTTAGAAAAAATTGAGCCTGACCTTCCGACATACTATCTTCCTCACCACACTGTGTTGAAACCCGATAGCACGACTACCAAGATTCGTGTGGTTTTTGATGGATCTTCAAAGACTTCTTCTGGATTATTACTTAATGAGGTTCAGCACCTAGGACCCACGGTTCGGGATGACCTTTTTTCGATCGTCCTGAGATTCAGAAAACACAAAATTGTAGGGGAGAGGGCTGGGTTGTGAACCGGGCTGAGTAGACATTGTGCCGAAACGGTAAGTGTTATGCATATTTCTTGAGTGTTTTGATTATATTTTTCGATCCAATATTGATTTATGTCGTATTGAGATCGTGCGTAGTTTGTTTTTGTCGTTTCTAAAATTGCGTCATAGCTGGGTTGTGAACCATCTCGGTGGCTGGATTATGAACCACCCGTGTTTCATGCTAGAGTTGTATCAGAACTGTCAAATATTATTCGATACATTAAGAAAATGTGTTTTTATGTAATATCACTCTATTTGTGTGACGTTTATGTTCATTCATTTTGATTTTTAGCCATGTCAACCTTACAAGCAACCTCCGCAACACCAAAAAAGGCTGCCGTATCCAAAGAAATTAACTTTAATGCGTTGTTGGCTGCCATCAAAGATAATTTGTTGAAGAAAAAAGCCATACGAGCGGCTGCCCGTGAATATGGAGTCGATAGGATCACGCTGACCCGTCACGTGAAAAAAGTTTCCTACCATTTTACGGATATTTCTAACGTCAGTGATGTTGATTTGTTGGAATTCATCCGCACTTTCAATACGCACATTCCGTCGAACATGGTATGGTTATTAACTCTTTTGAATCGTTTTTTTAGCGTGATTCTTCTTATATCGGGGAGTATTATCATATTTTTCGCATTACATTTTATTAGAAATTTCAATGGATTCTCCTTGTTTTCCTTCCAGGTTTTCTCTCCCTCGCAAGAAAAAGTCCTTGTTGAATATATCCTAAAGTGCATCAATTATTATTATGGCCTCAGCATTAATGAATTAAAGGAATTGGCGTATCAGTTTGCAGTCAAACTCAAAGTCGATTATCCTGAATGTTGGAATGAGAACTCGGAAGGCTGGTCGTATGTGGTACCGAGGTTTCATGAAACGCAATAACATGCTAACGTTGAGGACACCCGAGCAGACGTCAATGAACCGAGTAAAAGCTTTTTGCAAGGCAAACGTAGATAAGTTTTTTTAAAAGTTGGGTCAGTTGCTTGACAAACACCACTTTGACAGCACTTCCATTTACAACATGGATGAAAGTGGATTCTCAACGGTGTCAACGAAAATCAGCAAAGTTATTGCCTTGAAAGGGGCGAGGCGCGTTGGTCAATTGGAAGCTGCTGCACTTCATCAAGTTCGTCAAGCCGACAATCGCTTCGCCAGTTTTGTTGTTGTTGGATAACCACGCGTCTCATCTATCGGTTGATGCCTTGGATTTGGCGGCTGCAAATAGGGTTCATATACTCTCGTCCCCCCCCCCCCCCCCCCCCCCCCCCACTGCAGTCACAAATTGCAGCCACTTGATGTTTCTGTGTTCGGGCCAATGAAGAATTACTACAAGACCCAATGTTCCGCTAGGCAAAAAAACCATGCTAATAAGGTGCCTACACGTTTACTTTACCTTCGCACATCGTTTTTCGTATTTTAAACTAGGTTTTGAATAAGTTGACGTTTTTATTTAATTTTAGAAACTTTTTCTGAATTGTCGCTGTTTTTTCTTCGTATTCTTATACAGTCTGTCAAAAACTTCACATGTTTATTGGGCCATTACAAGGAGCCGCACCCTCAAAAAAATCAAAACGTGGCCGAAAGACAATGGAAAGCAGTGAATTGACTTCTCCAGACAACATTCATCTTTTGAAGCAGAAGAAACAAGCAGCAAACTTACCAGATAAGGCAGCGAAAATAAGGCACGACTACCACCAACCAAGCGTCCCAAGACAAAAAATTATCAACACCTTCAGAACCATCGGACGAAGACATCGATTTTTGCACCATTTGTTTGCGGTTTCTGCCAAAAGAGCTAACTCCTAACAACTCCATA
>NW_022873199.1:0-1253 GCF_010883055.1 Belonocnema kinseyi | reverse complement strand
CGGAACTACGGAATAAATAATAAATTGATAATGAGTAGCGCAATTTCTATATGCACAAAATTACATATTTGTAATAAATAATAGAGAAAATTAAATGATATGCTAAGAAGTAAACTGAATTTTCAGAGAAAGAATCTGAAAAAGGTAATTATGTTTATACTTAATAAAATCTAAATTATTATGATTCCTTTATTATGACTCTTTTATTGACTTTATTTATTCCTTTGTTATTTTCATGTTTCTACTAATGACAAATATGATTTTTTAAATTATAATGTTTTATACTTTAAAGTTTAATTTTTATTAATATACTGAACCGGAATTTGAGGACATTTAATAATGTAAACATTTTTTTGGAATTTTGAAACTTGAGACAGGTTTTTTGTACATACTCTTTTTTTAAAGTACAAAAAAGTCCTTGAAAAGCGGTTTTTTAATTAAAAAACAGAAACGTTAAGATAAATTAGTGCATAACAAATTTTTTTTTGATAAAAATATATTTTTAAATTAAAATAATCAAATATTTATACAAAGGAAAAGCTTTTGTAATGTTTAAAGTTTAAACAAATTATTCTTTAAATTCAAAATTACCACAATTGAAAACATTTATATATTTCTGGATATGAAATTTTTGTTGAAAGTTGTTATAGTATCTTTTTTTAATTGCAAAAAATATTCTCAAAAATCGAATGGTTTATAATAAAACCAAAAAACTTCGAGATAAATTAGTGCTGATCTAAATTCTGCAAAATTTGCTTGGGAAATGTTATTAGGCTCGATTCTAATTAAGGGAGAATTTTTTTTTCCCTTGAGGCACACGTGTTATTACATTAATTTTTTAATTCAATTTTTATAGAATTATTTTGATTTTAAATTAAAACAATAATTTATTAAAACTTTAAATATTGAACGAAAATTTCTTTGATAAAAATACTTTATTATCGTATTTTCAATAAATAAATCAGTTTATTAAGAATAAATTTGTTAAATTCTACAATGGTATAGTTAAAGAATATTACAGTTATGTTATTTTATAATTATAAAATCTTATTATTCGGGAATTTGTAAATTCCGTAATATTATAAACGCTTTAGAAATTTTCTTATTTGGGAATTTAATTTTATTATGCAGGAATTACACAGTGTCAGTAATTTATTTTTCGGGATTTTTCAGTCGTCCCTAGAAGTACAAAAAAATGGACAATTTCATACAATTCGGAATTATACAGCAATTCCAAATTTTGAAAATTTGCT
>NW_022873198.1:0-2403 GCF_010883055.1 Belonocnema kinseyi | reverse complement strand
CGCTTACTATTTGAAGTAGTAAACACAGCTGCTTGAAAGTAGTACCTACCATCGAAAGTTGTAGCGAGAACAAATAAAGTAGTAAGGGCAACTACTACCAATTTTGCGAATAAAAGTAGTAGCCTCAACCACTTTAATAGCAGCGGCATATATTACTAACTAAAATAGTTGGGCCTACTACTTTGTTAGTTGTCCCAACCAACTAGTTTTTTCAGTGTACAGATAGTATAAAGAGGTTGACAACAATAATTATGCAAGGGACAATAAGAGCCTATAACACTATGAAAACGTTAATTGCACGGTGTTTAAACCAGCCTTTAAAATGCCATTCAAATTCCTTATAATTTGTCTCAAAATTATTTTTCGATGTTTCTGTTTGTGCCTTAATCGAAAAAAATAGTTAATAATGTGTATACTGATCTTTGATTATCATTAACTTATTACGGTTCCATCCTTTACCTAATTTGAATTGAAATTAATAATTTCAATTCACTTTGATGCAGTTACGACTAGGTTCTATTTCTATTTCTTCATTTGTACCCTCGGTTAGCCGACTCTTACGCACACGCTCTACTAATTTATGTGCTTCTCGCCCTTTTCATATCGAGTCGTGCTGTCTGTGCATGTATCGTTCTATTTTTAGTTTTCTCATTTCCCCTTTCCCTTTGACACGTATCACTCGAGCGACCTTCTGAAGTGTAAGTCGCACGTCCTTGGCTGCACTTCTACCATCCCTGACCTGCCTTCATTATTCCTAATTCAAACTTCATCCCAGTGTTCCTTAGTGACAAACCTATTTCTTTTTGACATTTTAAACGTATCTTAAAAATGCATGCTTAATTCGATTCACATGAACGACAGAAGTTTGCTTTGGTGTAATTTGCAACTCTACGTTAAGATCATCAATGACTCTAACGATTTTGAATGGACCTGAATAATAGTCGTCAAATTTGTCTTCTCTCATGTTGACTAACACGTAAACATACTGATTTTGCTCAAACTTTTTTTCATTGATCTTTTGATCGTAGTATTTTTTGCAACGTCTTTTCGCAGCTTCTAAACGGGCTGAGGCAAGTGATTCTGTTTCGACAATCCGATTCAAGACTTCTGCGACGAATTGTACATATGTCATAGGTATCTTTTCATCCTCAAATTCGGAAGGAAATCGTGCTCTTCTCCCAAAGACTACTTCATGAGGAGTCATACCGGTGGACTCATGGACGGAGGTATTGAAAGAAAAAATCGCAAATGGAAGCCATTGGTCCCAATTACTTCGTTCGCTATAATTGCGTAAGTATTCCACAAATGTGTGGTAACTCCTTTCTAAAGCTCCTAGAGATTGCTGATGATAAGCGCTAGATCGATATTTCCGAATTTTAAATATTGTAGCAATACTGTTCATAATGTTACTCATAAATTGAGACCCTTGATCAGTTTGTATTATTTCAGGACATCCAAAAACACAAATCAAATGTTCTGCTAGTGCTACCGCAATGTGAGGCGAGTCTATTTTTGAAAGTGGAATCGCACCTGAATATTTTCTTAAACAATCCTACCATGTCAACATATACTGATTTCCTGAATCGGTTACGGGCATAGGGCCAACAATATCAATTTGTACTTTCTCAAAAACTCTAGTAGGAGTGTCAGTGATCCGCATAGGCATTTTTATCTTTACTCTTGTCAGTTTTCGCTTTTGACATGTCTCACATGTTTTTACATAATCTCTTACGCCATCTCTCATACCTTTCCAATAAAATCTTTCACGAACTCTTTCCAAGGTTTTGGTCTCACCCTTATGACCACCCACGGTTGAATCATGACACTCTTTAATAATTTCCATACGCTTTTCCACCTCTGGAATTTCAACTTCGCCTGTATATACTGTAATCTCGTAACCCCCTCTACCGAAATGCGTTCTAAAAATTTGTTCAATAACTGACCAGGATAATTTATCAAATCCATTCCCTTCGCGTGACAAACTAAAAGTTTTAGTATTGGTAGCTTCCATCGCCTCTCTCAGTGTTATCACTGCAGTCCCAATGTTTTTTACAAAAACTTTAGAATCGAATTTCTCTCTAATGAACAAGTTATAAACCATACGCTTTTCATGCACAACCGATGTGACGTAACCGACTTCTAAGTCTGAATCTTTCAAGTTCGAGAGATTAATTATGGAATTGTTCAGCAGTTCTCTACCCAAGGGTGTAGTAATTACCCCATCACATGACGCAAAATTTCGTATATTATCATCCCTCATTCAAACTTTATCTCGACTCAACTGAAATAAATGAGTAAGTGTCGAATTTTCCTGTTTTGACCCTGCGTGCAAAATATGCGTTGCCTCTGCGGAAGCGCTTTCATTCAATTTCATACGTTTCTTGAGTGTCTCGTTTGCGTCAT
>NW_022873197.1:0-1748 GCF_010883055.1 Belonocnema kinseyi | reverse complement strand
CCATGTACTTTGCAGCTTGATTGTGAGACAATTTGGGACCTTTTGGGTGGGAACAAAGGAACACAGCCTCGAAGCGCGAAGCGTATACGGAACTCTTTTTTTATAACGTGTTAACAAGATGAGAATTGAAAGCAAACTGAATGTTAAATCAAAAAGCATGAAAGAGGGAGCTCCTCTTAATATTTTGACACCAAAATCATGTCGATACACCTTACCGACTGCGAGTAAAGCCACCCACGCTTTAACTTGACAGACTGTATAATTGTAATGAGCTAAATTTTAAGAATGAACGCTACAATTTTAATTTAGAATAATATTCAAAATTAATTTAAAACTTGAAATTATTTGAAATAATTTGAAACACGATGTAGATTTTTGCAGATTTAAAAAAAGCTTTTGAGAATTGTAAAATATTCAAAAAGAATAACAAAAATTGTTGTGATTGCTAAGAAAATTGAAAATGATTTTTTAGTTTGAAAAATTAATTTTAAGTGAGTATTTGGAAAGATTTTAAAAATTAAACAAAAAGGAATCAGGACGATTTTAAGGCACTTTTTTATTTTGCAGTTTTTTAATTTTAGGAAAAAATCTAATTAACACAATAAATCAATTTTCAACCCAAAAGTTTACTTTTCAACAAAATAAATTAATTTTCTGTCAAATAATTGGTGTTTTAACTAATAAAATGTACAGGATAAAGTTTCAAACAAAAATGGACTAGTACAATTTCCAGATAAAAACTGTGCTAAAAAATTGAATTGAACAAGAAAAAAAAAATTTTCAACAAAATTGTTAAATTTTCAAGGGAAAAGGTGAATTTATGACCAACAAGATTAACGTTCTATACAAAAAAAACGATTTTCCAACTTAACCAATATAAACGTTTAATTTTTAATCAATCATATAATAGTTACATTTTCAGATAAAGATAAATAATTTTTTAAAGAAAAAATTAATTTCAAACAAAGTTGTTAAATTTTCGACCAATCAGATGAATTTTCGACCAAGAAAATTGATAATCTACAAAAAAAGACAAATTTTAAACAAAAAACGTGAATTTTTAAAGAAGTTATTTAATTTTAAAGTAAAAAAGACGAATTATCTACAAAAAGTTGAAATTTTTAAGCGAAAAATATGAGTTTTCAATGAAAGAGTTAAACTTTCAACCAAATAGTTAAATTTTCAATCATAATTAAAAAACCTTGTCAAAAAAACGTATTTTTTTTACAAAGTAGTTCAACTCTTAGTGAAATAATCGACTTTCAAACCCTAGAAGATGTACAGTTGATATTTTAACCAAACAATTGCATTTTTGACCAAAAATGATAAAATTTTCAACCAAAAGGATTAAATTTCTACTAAATAAGGTCCATTTCCAACAAAACACATGAACTTTCAACGAAATTATTTAATTTTAAAAACAAAAAGAGTATTTCCACCCAAAACTTATAATTTTAATTTTTAATAATATATTTGCATTTACAACAGAAGGACTTTACAACCAAAACATATTTATAGTTCATAATTCAACCCAAAAATGTAATTTTTAATCTAAAAGTATAAATTTTCCATAAAACAATTTAATTTCTACAAAGAAAGACGACCTTTTAACAAAACACATGATTTCTTAACCAAAAATGGAATTCATTGATTGTCAGTTTCAAAAATGTATTTTCAACGAAAGAGATGAACCTTCAAATAAAAAAATAGACTGTTATAATATAACATAATTATAATATTATCATTAT
>NW_022873196.1:0-1212 GCF_010883055.1 Belonocnema kinseyi | reverse complement strand
AAATATTACAAATGAATGGCTAGCTTATGAGCGGCGTGCAAATAAATGGACGATTGTTTGTGCTAAAATTAAGAGAGCGTAAAGGTGACGAGATAAAATATAATTCATAGCGTTATGGAAATATGCGATCAAAATTCATAGAAACTTGACAGATACGTTGAAAAAGATATTACGCTATATAGTCAAAAAAAAAAAAAAAAAATTCCTCGTTCGCTAGGACTCGAACCTTCGCTCCTGAGTGGAATCTGATTTCTAGTCAGACACCACAGAAGATCTGATTTTTAGTCAGACGCCTTAGCCACGCGGCTACAGCTGCGGATAAGATTTCGGTTGTGAATGTAGCACAGAATCTTCTCCAGCAGTACAATTTAAGAAAAAATTTCTCATACCGCTGTGCAAAAATTGAAAATCCGAAAATTTTCAGATTAGGTTCCTGTTCTCAATTCTGGGTCCTTAGAAAATTAAAAAATACATAATATCATGGATCAGCAAATGTGATCGTCTAGTAATTAACCTTGGGCTTTCAGCCAATTGCAGAAAGACTATTAATTTGCAAATTTTTCCGAAAATACTACAAATGAATGGCTAGCCTACGAGCGGCGTGCAAATAAATGGACGATTGTTTCTGCTAAAATTAAGAGAGCGTAAAGGTGACGAGATAAAATATATTTCATAGGGTTATGGAAATATACAAGTTAAATTCATAAAAATTTGACAAATACTTTGAAAAAGATATTCCCGCTATAAAGTAAAAAAAAATTCCTCGGTCGCTAGGACTCAAACATTCGCTCCATAGTGGAATCTGATTTCTATTCAGACACCACAGGAGATCTGATTTTTTGTCAGACGCCTTAGCCACTCGGCTACAGCTGCGGATATTATTTCGGATGTGATTTTAGCACACAATCTTCTCCCGCAATACAACTTAAGAAAAAATTTCTCATACCGCTGTGCAAAAAAACGAAAATCCAAAAATTTTCAGATTATGTTCCTGTTCTCAATTCTGGATCCTGAGAAATTTTTAAAACACATAATATCATGGATCAGCAAATGTCATCTTTTAGTAATTAACCCTGGTTCTTCCTTCAATGGCAGAGAGACTATTAATTAGCAACTTTTTTCCGAAAATATTACAAATAAATGGCTAGCTTATGAGCGGCGTGCAAATAAATGGACGATTGTTTGTGCTAAAATTAAGAGAGCGTAAAGGTG
>NW_022873195.1:0-1420 GCF_010883055.1 Belonocnema kinseyi | reverse complement strand
CTCCAGGAAATGCTCATGTTTTGCAATAGAAACATTGAATAGGTTTTAAGAATTTGAAAGATCACATGTTGGGCGAGATAGTCATAAATTCGTTAAACAAATGTTGTTGTAAACAAGTTGTATGCAGAGGTGGTGCAAGCCTCATGGAGTCTGACACGTATTTCCAATAACTAAAAAAGCGTTTTTTAAAATCATTTAAGTCTGATTCGTAAAATTTGGGAAATTCTCTGGAATATTCATTATTTTTTCGATAATGAAAGATTAAGCCAATTAATCTATTTTATAAGTAGATATTGCAAAAATGGTATAAATTTACATGTTTTCTAAAATGTATAATAACTTTAGAGATAATCAACATTTTTCAATGTTCGTGGGTGCATTTTAAAGCTAATTTTTCACCGTATCACAGCAGCTGATAGTATACATCTTTAGAAATTTCTTACGACATTGCAAGAAGTTGAATTAGCAACGACAAATTTCTGAAAATTGCAAATATTTTTTTTCCGTAACAAAACATTTTTGTAGAATAGATGAAACATATAATCATGACATTTCTATGTAAGTTTAAAAATGTATAAAGTTGTTCATGTTTTGTTCAGAATTGCAGATAAGATTTTTTCAAAAGTTTCTAGTTTTTTTGTTACAACTTCAAGCTCTTGCAATTTCATAAGAAAATTCTCAAGAATTCTACTCATAGACTGCTGTAAGACGGTGGAAAAAAAGCTACAAAATTCTCCGAATAATATTGAAAAGTTTTGATTATTTCGAAATTTATTAAGGTTATTAAACATGAAAAGAGGGTTAAAAACAATATAAATATGCTTAAACTGTCATGTTTCTTAACTTTTATATTATTACCTCACTCAGTAAAAAGTGGAAAAAAATTAGGGGCATGAGATATGACAGGTAATTAACGAAATGGAGTAAACGTCAGTAGTACGACTCGGGTAAACTCACCCCCGGGTAGAAATTATAACTTGGTTCGTAAGAGGCCCTGTCTAGATTTCCTATTTTCTATCGAGGCCCTAAAGTGGCAATCTATCGAGGGCGCAAATGAAAGCGTCACGCTCAGCTAGCCAGGTTATCAGTAGGCAACCCGATAAGGACCTATTAATAGGGTCTTTATAGAATCTAGATAGTCCCTCACACACTATTATTCAAAAGCATATGCCATTGTTTCTTATTTTGTTGATTCAAATAAAATATTATTAAAATATTAAAAAATTGATCATGCTTTAAATTCTGAAGTGTGATGCTATGGTTACAGTAGTATTAGAGTTTGACCCAGAAAAAAAATAAGGTATCGTTGAAGGCCTCTCATCCATATCTCTAGGTGATTTTTGAATAATTGAAAAGAAATTATTATTTAAACAATGATATTGTTTATAAAACTTATAATTTGTTTAAACAATCAGTGAAC
>NW_022873194.1:0-2801 GCF_010883055.1 Belonocnema kinseyi | reverse complement strand
ACTAAAAAATATGATTATTCTAAAACAACAACAGCTGAATTGAATAAAAAAATTCATTTCATGAAAATTTTTAACCAGAGATACATTTTTAACCAAAATAATAAATCTTCTAAACAAAAAAATAATTTGTAAAAGGTCGTTCAACCTTAAAACAATTAGAAAAATATTCAACAAAAAGGATTAATTCACAACCAAAGAAAGAAATAATTTTCAGCTAAAATGATGAATCTTCAACCCAAAAAAGATCCAATTTTACTCATTTAGTTTAACATTTAACCAAGTAGTCGAATGCAAACAAAAAATACAAATTTTAAACAAAATATTTGAATCCTCAACAAAGGAGCTTTAACAAAAGATAATTCACAACTACCAAATTACAGTTGCAGATGTATATATGCATATATTATCGAGCGCAAAGCTCTAGAAAGAACAAAGAAAAAAGAAAAATATCTACAAAATTGTTGAGTTTTCCACCCAAAAAGGCCAGTTTTAAAAAACAGTTGAATTTTAAACTTTAAGGGATACATTTTCATTGTGTTCATGTTCAGTAAGAAAATCAAGTTTCTATCCAAAGAGATGAGTTTTAACCAAGAAACAATTTCAGTCAAGACATAAAAAAATGCATCTAAATTGTTGAACATTTTCAACAAAAAATTTTTAAAAACTGTTCCCTTATAGTTCAAAAATCAAGTAATTGGTTCATAATTAGTCTATTTTGTAAAACAATAATCTTGTTGGTTAAAAATTAATCTTTTGAACATAGAATTTTTTTAGGCCGAAAAAATAGTTTTCTTAAAATTTAATCTGAAAACAACAAAATTTCCTTCCTGATCGATTCAAAGACTTGAATTGCAGAATCTGCCTAATGGTAAATGGATTCGATCTCCTTTGAAATAATTTTTATAACACTTGTTTTTTGTTGAAAATTAATTTTTTTTAACAGAAAATTAAACTATGACATTTTTGGTGAAAAAGTAATTTTTTAAATTAAAGTTTAATCTTTTTAGTTAAAAATCTAACTAATTGTTTAAAAATTTATGGATTTTGTTAAAAATTGTCTTTTTACATTCTCATCAGAGAAGGTATTAGATTTGTGTAGAATTTAACCCCTCCAGTTTTTGTCAAATGTCCACGTTTTGAGACCCTCTGAAACCGAAAAACAGGTTTTTACGAATTCGTCTGTCTGTATGCCTGTATGTCTGTATCTCTGTCTGTCTGTCTGCGAACACGATAACTTTCGAAAAAATTAATCTATTAGATTGCCCTTTGGCACAACAACTTATCCTAATAACTTTTTTTGAAAAATAAAAAATTACCAAAAATGTTTGAAACCACATTTTTTCAAGATTTAAAAATTCTATGTACGGTCGTTCATAGTACTTAAAAACTCAAACAATTTATCCCTATGACTTTTTTCTATAAATAGAAAATCATCAGAGTTAGAGCGTTTTCAAAATCCAAAAAAAAAACTAAAATGAACATTTTGAGCCAAACAACACATGATATGAAAAAAAGTCAAAAGAAGAAAAACTTTGCTTTTTGAAGGCCCTACAGGATTATGATAACAACTTATTTAATTTGGTCGAAAAGTTGAAAATTCCAAATTTTATCCTACCAAAAAAATAAAAAATCCACAAATTCCATTTTTTGGTTAAACTATGCAAGATGCGAAAAAAAATGAAAAAGCTCAAATTACACGCACTGGAAAAAACTACAAATTCATAATGAATCACATTTTGACACAAGTTGCGAAAAAATAAACAAACTAAATGTGTGGAAGACGTTACTCGGTACAGTAAAATGTGTAATAAAAAAATGGTTTGCCTAAATAAGACCTAAAATTTTGATTTTCACATTTCTTTGATAGGGCACGCGCTTTTTACATTCACACTATAATGAGAGGGTATTGGTTTCATACGAAAAATGACTTTCGCGGATTCCATCAAATATCGACGTTTTGAGATTTCCTCAGAAGGAACAAAAAGTTTTCAGGTTGGTATGTCTGTCGTTGTCGTATGTATACTGGATGTCTTTGGACCGACTAACTGAATCGAATTGGGCTTTGGCACACAGGTTTAGGGGCCAAAGATTCTAAAATTCCACGTACGGCTATTTACAGCTCACGAAAATGTTAACAATTTATCTTGATGGATTTTTTTGATAACAAGAAAATTATCACAGTTATGGCTTTTTCAAACTACAAAATGAAAATGAAAATTCTAAACCAATCAACGCACGATATAAAAAAGGTAAGGAAAGGAAAACGTTACTTTTTGAAAAACATACAAGGTCATCATAACAGGTTTTATCATTTTAAAAAAATCGAAAATTCATCTTTTAATCGTACAAAAAATTCTGAATTATTACATTCTCATCATAATAAGAAGGTATTGTTTTATGGGAAAACTGACTATCGCGGATTTCTTAAAATTTTAACTTTTCGAGAATCCCTAATTCCCAAAGAAACCGGTATTACGATGACGTCTGTCTGTCGGCCTTGTCATTATCGTCGTTGTCGTTGTAGTCTGTAAACACAGTAACATTTGAAGTAATTATTTTATTGAATTTCCCTTTGACACACTTTATAAAGATATGAAAAGAAAGGACGATTTCGTTAGCCAGCTATTTTAAATAAAAATGCAATAATTTGGAGAATTTTCAAAATTTTGAGGACCACTTCTTTAAGATTTGAAATTTTTATATAGTGCTGTTTATAGTGCACAAAAATATGAACAATTTATCTTGATGACTTTTTTTGATAACAACAAAATTACCAGAGTTTCCAAACTTTAAAAAAGTAA
>NW_022873193.1:0-3119 GCF_010883055.1 Belonocnema kinseyi | reverse complement strand
GCATACTTTGAATAAAATATTTGTTATCATTCTCTTGAAATAAATGTGTTTTTTTCTTGAAAAAATACCGGTTTCATATGTATACACCTGGTATATTAAATCATCCTCTTTACGGATTGTTATTTGTATTATACTTGTTTAACGCTGATACCGAAAACGTTCGATAATCCTAGCCAAGACAAGGCTCGACTTGAGTCAAGTAAACGTCGTCTTAGCCAAGACAAGGCTCGACCTAAGACAAGTAAACGCCGTTTTACCTTTCGTGGCCATAAAGGTAAGACGAAGGCCTATGTCTCGACTCAGTTTTGAGACGCAGTCAGACATAGATGTCTTTGAGACGAACTCAAGACATAACCAAGTCGAACTCAAGTCGAAGCATTTTCACTTGGGTTTACTTCTACACTGAAAAAAAATGGTTTATCTGTCCCAGATAACCGTTTAGCTGGATTTCGTCTTCCAGACAAATATTGCTGTGTCACCTATATTTCTAGCTATTGTAGCTAAATTAAACATCTAGAAATTATCTATCTAATTGATTCAGATTATTTTTAGATGAAAAATTTTGACTACTTTTTACAATAATGAAAAAAGGATTTTATTCATAACCCCTTAACCAAATTAAATAAGATTTATGAATTTATCTAATACTAACGCTTAAAAGTTTTCTACATCCTCAATTAAGTCAATCAAAATTTGAATATAAGTAAGTCTATTTGATGATAACAATAATTTCGGAATGTTTCTAACCATTGTTGACAAAAGAGATAATTTTAATTTTTAATTATTATTTCATTTAAAAACATAAATCTGTTCTCAACTTTTTGCGAGACGAGATGAATGAAATTATGGACAAGTTAGAATATCTAAGTTTACGACATTTATAGAATGTTAGTAAGAATAAAAAAAACCTTTGATACCGGTAACGACCAAATTTAAAAAAACGGTAAATTTTGAAGATTTAGAAATAACATTTTGAAGCTTTTTAAAGATTTTGCATGTTTCAAGGTAATTTTTTTTTAATATTCCAGGCAAAATTGGAATTCATTTTCTTTTTTTTTTGTGAAACATTAATCTAATTAAAATATGTAAAAATGTTTTAAATGATTTTCAAAAATTTCGAAGAGGAATGTAGAGTATCTTAAAGCAAAATACTTGAATTTTGCAAAAGTACAACATTTTATAAAAAATTCGAATAAATTTCAGAGATATTTAGATGATTTGAAAGGACATAGCAATAAATTTTATCTAAAACAAAATTTAGGTTTTTGAATATATGGTTCGAAAAACTCAAAAGCTTTTTAAGAATTTTGAAAGGCTTCGAGAAAATAAAGGATTTTCTTAATAAACCTGGGAACATTTTTAATGACTTTTTATGTTACAAAATTTATTTTAAGAGCACATTTTAAAAGATATTTAGGATTTTTTTTTATTTTTAAGAGATTGAAAATCTTTTCAAACTTTACAAGATTCAGAACATTTAACAAATATGCAAATGCTTGAATTAAAATTAATATCTTGTTTGGTTGTGAATTCAACTATTTCGTTAAAAATGTTTCTGTTTCTAATTTTTTAATTTGAAGATTAAAATATTTTTGTAAATGTGCAAAAAAACATATTTTGAGTCAAAATATATTCAAATTTTTGCATTTGATATGCTAGCCAGTACGCACACAAGCACGCGATTGATGATATTAGTTCATTAAAAAATTTAAAATTTACTTTATAACTTTGTTTATATATGCAGAATTATACATTTTGTGAATAAGATTTTAAATGTAACGACATGCATTTGATGACAGGCTATAAATAATAAATAAGTGTGCCGTAAAAATTTGGCGGTAGAATTAAAGATGATTAATGTGTATGTACATAGTCGGAAAACTTGGGCCTTAAACTTCAAACGGCTCTGACCAGTCGCACTTGGTTGGTTCTGGTAATAAGCATTCACCCACCATTCTTTATACCTGTCAAGTCATTTCTGCTATTCGTCGACAGTCGCGTACTTGCGGTATATTGTGTGACAATTGTTTTTTCCTCATTCGTTCGGGAAAAGTGAGTCAGTGGCTTTTACTCAAATCGTTCTGCTTCAACTGTCTCAAGAAAGAATCGGGGACACTGGTTTAAAAAAAAGTGCACGACTTTCAAGAGAGTTTTAATTGGTTCCTTAAAATATAGAAAAAAATTAATTACACTACCTTATCTAGCCAGAAAAATAAAAAATGAAATACTCAAGGTTATTTTTTGGGCTGTAGATTAAGTGAAAATTTGGCAAATATGATTGAAGTTTGATGAAGTTTTGTCAATCTGGTTTCAGTTGAACCCCAAATGAACACCAGCGGTGGATTTGTTTCAACCAGCCAGATGTCCAACATCTATAACAGTTCCGTGGTTCGGTTCTACGACCACGTTTTTACAGATTTATCTGGTGAGTTTTCAAAACGCCTTCTTAATCAGAAAATTTTCTTTCATAATTTTTCATTTAGAACAAATTGATATTACTGATTCTTAAGAAATATTGACCAGTACTAAAATTTAATGATAATTAATACCACTGATGATCGCAAAAGACACAAGCTAATTTAAAAAGCTTTTTTTGCATTTATTGACTTCACCGAAAAAAACAAAGTGTAATGTTTACCCTGATTTTAGAGTAATCGTTATCCGCCCCAAAAATTACCTTCATATGGTGAAATTTACCCACCACGTTGGGTATGTTTACCATGTCAGCTTCATTGTATCTTAATTTTGTTTTGATACGAAAAGATGTGCCTTTACCAACTTGAAAGTTACCCGCAATAAAAATTCACTTCTGTTTTTTCTGTCTTTGTTTAGTTTGAACACATGTTTTGCTTTTTTAAAGGAAGTATTTAGTTAATCATATACAATATATATATAAATGTGAGTTGCAAAAAGAATTTAATTAATTGAAATTGAAATATTTTTCATGAGCTTGGCTAGCCGTCCAGAAATTTTTGAACGATAGAGTCCATCTTCATTCAAAACTTGAACTCAATTGAAATGTATTTGTTTCACAATATTCTCTGTGAATATCTAAATTTATTGACTTTTTTCGAGAATTCTAAAGGAATCATTTCAATTGATTAAATTCTTTTTGCAAC
>NW_022873192.1:0-2116 GCF_010883055.1 Belonocnema kinseyi | reverse complement strand
TGCAATTCAAAAGCCTTCGAAACCCATTCAACAGAAGTGAATGGATTTTTGTTTCCTGGGTATGAACATTAACATTAAGGAATATTGGTGTGAAGTGTTGTATTCATTTCAATCAAGGTTATAAAATTCCATTGCTGACGTAAAATGCGATGTCAGTTTATTGAGATTTTGAAGTAGGGAGCAGCCTATTCCAAGAGCGATTTGCTTGAAGGATTAAAAAGCTCAAGTGATATTATTAAAAAGTTATAACATTGCATTCCTCTTTCCCAGTTTAATGTAAATAAGTGGCATTTTTACAAAAATATATTTTTAAAAATGTCCTTGAATTGCTAATTTTGCCTGGCCAAAAAGATTAATATTCTACCAAAAATGACAACTTTTTTAACGAAATACACCCTACTACGAAACAATATTTCACCATTTTACTTCTGATATTTAAAAAATTTTTCCGAAATATGTTAACCCTATACTCCCTGATAACACAAGAGTTTGCGGCAAGTTCGCCTAAACCTGACGATGCACGGTTTGGAAGCTTGCATTCCAAGGTTTAGGCAAGCTTCCCGCGAATAAGAGAATGTCCGCCATGCGGCAATATTACGAGGCAAGATTGAGGGACCATTTCCATGGGAATCTTCTTGCAAGCTTGCCTGCAATATTGAGGGAACATTGGAGGAAGATTCGTGGGCAAGTTTTATTACAAATTTCTTTTTTAAAGTACCATACATCATACGTTTTTGTAGACACATTAGGCGGCATCCTGGGAGAACATTAAAAAACTACTGCGAAGCCCTAGGTGCCATGCGAAACTAATGCGTAATAGATCAAGTTCAAGATTGACAGGTAACGTTTCCTCGATATTGCTTCGCAATATTGCCA
This sequence comes from Belonocnema kinseyi, assembly GCF_010883055.1. Taxonomy (NCBI): domain Eukaryota; kingdom Metazoa; phylum Arthropoda; class Insecta; order Hymenoptera; family Cynipidae; genus Belonocnema; species Belonocnema kinseyi. Next base: position 1,240 of record NW_022873192.1, on the reverse strand, counting down.
CATGACAGACATCTTCTTATTTACGGGAAGCTTGCCTGAACCTGGCGATGGAAGCTTCTGAAACTTGCATTGCTTAATAAGAATGCTCAATCGGGCGGGCAGAGTTATTTACAGTACCTGGCCGCAACCAAACCGACTCCCTTTTCAGAATTTTCTTCAAATTATTAACACTTGTTTAAGTAATGAAATTTCCCAATATAAATATTGGCAATTATAACTTACATAATAATATACTACTTTGAAGTTGGATTCAAAAATGTTGTCTGTTTTGGCGTATCTCATTCTTTTTACGAGATACGTTATATTCATTCCAATTTTAAATATCCAAAAGAAAAAGTTACATTTCTGAAATAATCGAAACCCGTAGATTGTGAATTTCAAAAACGTCACAAACTGGATTTATGGAGTGAAAATAGCCTTTTAAAAATTTAAATGGACACTTGAAGGGGAACACAGGTATAGAAAACTAGCGGTACAGGTAGTGCTAAAGAGGAAGCACCGAATCAGCACTGACAGTGCCATTACATATCTTTCTCAGTGCGTCATCATCGGCAGGGACATAGGTTATGAATAAAAATAGAGGTTATGTTTACTTATCCGTGTAAAGTCACATTTTCTTGGTTGGGCGATTTCCCACAAATTACTCATTTCCCCTTGCTCTAAATTAGAAGTGGAAACGTCACTTTTATAAATTAATACACTTCAGAAGAATAAATTTCATGTTCTGGCCATCTCGTATCCAATGTACCTATATATATATATATATATATGCATGTATGAATCAGTGCCCTCCGTCTACCAGGTGGGGTCCACGCGGACCCCGGGCGCACTGTTCACCTTCTGCGCTTGCGCCACCTAGGAGCTAAAGCCCTTTACCTTGAGTACCTTTCTTCAAAGTTGTTCCAGCAAAAAGCTTATGGAAAGCTCATTCGTACATGTTTGATGAGCGATATAAATAAAAGTGATACAGAAACCGAAGACTGAATTTGTGATAGGTTTTATACTTACCTACTTAGACGAGAGATAAGTCTGTTTTTCACTAAGTCAAGTCTGAGTTATTGAAGCTGTCGATTTGAAATTTTGACATTTGTTTGATTTTCTAAAAACTTCCAAGTTTATTATAAGTGTTATGAAAGTCCTTATTAAAGTTTTATTATAGTTTACTAGCTGAACCGACAAACGTTGTTTTGCCATATAAATTATTTCTAGTCCTGGTAATAAGCGTAGAATAGAGAAAAAT
>NW_022873191.1:0-1201 GCF_010883055.1 Belonocnema kinseyi | reverse complement strand
ATTTCTTTTGTGCAAAGTTCATGCATTTTATTAGAAATGCCTTTTTTTAGTATCCAATTTAGCTTTTTGGATGAGAATTTAATTTTTTTATTTAAAATTTTAATATTATGTTGAAAACAATTGAAAAAATTTTTTTTCTTCAGTTATGTATTTGATTCAAAATTTTTTTGTCGCAGAAAAATAAGTGTCTTAGTTGAAAGTTTAACTATTTCTATTAAAACTTAGTTAACTATTCATTTATATTATTATAATATTTTATAATTACAATATTAACATTAATTATATATATATAATATTTAAAAAATACCCAGAAATATTTAAAATCCTTAAAAAGCTCACACTAAATTATTAAAATAATTTGAAAATTACTTGAAATCTAATAAAATATCCTAAAATATATCAAATCCCTTAAAATTTCATATTAAATTACTGTAATCTATTGAAAATTCCTTGCAATTTTTTTAAATTCTCTAAAATTTTTCAAATACTTTACAATCTTTTGAAACACCTACAACTTATTTTTTTTAAGATTTATAAAGTATTTACATTTTTTTGTAAATAACCCCTTTAAAATTGGGTTCATTCTTTGAAATTCCCATAAATTATGGAAATCAGTTGACAATTCCTTGACATTTCAAAAAATATTCTCAAATTATTAATTTTTTATGGAAAAACTTCCATATATCAGGATTTTTTTATAAAATGTCACGGTATTTTCAACTTATTTTTATAATTTTAAAGACTTTCATAGATTTAAAAATGTTAAGAAGGATTATGTTTAAACATTCCAAAGTAATTAAAAAATCTCAAGAAAAGTTTTAGGTATTTCAAAAGATTCTTTCTTTTCTGCGACAAAAAAATTTTGAATCAAATACATAACTGAAGAAAAAAAATTTTTTCAATTGTTTTCAACATGATAGTAAAATTTTAAATAAAAAAATTAAATTCTCATCCAAAAAGCTAAATTGGATACTAAAAAAAGGCATTTCTAATAAAATGCATGAACTTTGCACAAAAGAAATTTATTTTCCATGAAGACTAATTTCCTGAACAAAAAATTAATGTTTAATCATAGTTAAACTTTCGACAAGAAAGATTCATTTTCTACCAAGAAAGAAGAGTATTCAATAAAATACAAAAAATTTTAACTAAAAAAGATCACTTTTCATTTAAACATAGAATAGTTAAATTTCTGATTAAA
>NW_022873190.1:0-1050 GCF_010883055.1 Belonocnema kinseyi | reverse complement strand
TGACCTTCAAATGACCTTCAAATGACCTTCAACCTGAAGCGATAGAGTTCAACGGATGCCAGATTCGTAATTAGCGACTCCAAAAACCTATAACGTATTTTTATTGGATTTTTTTACCGTTTTCTCTCGATTTGACCTTCCAATGACCTTAAACCTGACGCGATAAAAGTCAAAGGACGCCAGATTTGTATTTGGCGACCCCGAAAACCATAGTAAACCCGAGCTAACCTCCGAATACATGTTTAAGAGTGTCAAATCTCTCGAAAATACAGTTGGTGGATAGTGGTGTTTCCTATATTTGTAGGGGGGTGGGGGTGGCTGGGGGGTGGAGGGTAGTCTGTTTAGCGTGCAATCGACTCGGGATACTTATAAGATACTACCATGATTTTTTCAGATTTTTTGGTCCAAAAATAAATTACGCCAAAAACCGACCTTACCGACCCTCCCCCTTTGCATTTCATATAAATCAGAAGATTTTTTTCGATTTTTCAGCAACAAAAAATGTCACATTTTTTAAGTAACGTTGAAATACGTCCTTATTGTCTTTTAAGGCTGGTCCATTTAAGTGGCATATCATTGCGTTGAGACCCAATTGCACTATGCTTTTTTTATTTAAATCTCTGGTGAAATAGAGGTCTATTCGCGGACTACCCTCACTGTTCAAGTATCATTTACGAGGGTAGTTCAATAAGTCCTTAGAATGAAGTATAAAAACAATTTTTTTTGGGTAAATTTTTTTTTATTTTTCAACATAATCTCCTTGGAGCTCTATACACTTGGTCAATCGCTTTTGAAGTTTCTTTAATCCTTCAGAAAAGTGCGTTTTCGGAAGTTCCTCAAAATAAGCACTTACAGAGGCAATGACGTCTTCTTTGCCTGGAAATCTCTGTCCACCGAGCCATTTTTTCAAGTTTGGAAATAAGAAAAAGTCACTGGGGGCTAAATCTGGTGAATACCAGGTGTATACATATGAAACCGGTATTGCCATCTAGCGGCCAGTAGGCACACTTGTAGGCACTGTCGGAACTTACCATTTGTGCTAATTGGCGT
>NW_022873189.1:0-1887 GCF_010883055.1 Belonocnema kinseyi | reverse complement strand
TCTGACTGCGAAATTTATTAGTAAAAATTTTCAAATGAAAAGTCAAGTTTTTTAGTTAACCGATGAAGGTTTCTGTCGAAATTGGAATAATGTTCAACAAAACAGTTGAATTTTTAAACGAAAGAGATTAATTCTGATTGCGAAATGTACTAGTGAAAAATATCAAATTAAAAATCAAGTTTTTTATTTAAACGATAAAAGTTTCAGTCGAAATTGGAATAATGTTCAACAAACAAGTTGAATTTTTAAACGAAAGAGATTAATTCTTGTTGCGAAATTTAATAGTAGAAATTTTCAAATTAAAAATCAAGTTTTTGATTTAACCGATAATATTTCCTGTCGAAATTGGAATAATGTTCAACAAAACAGTTGATTTTTTTAACGAATGAGATTAATTCTGATCGCGAAATTTACTAGTAAAAATTTTCAAATTAAAAATCAAGTTTTTTGTTTAACCGATAATATTTCCTGTCGAAATTGGAATAATGTTCAACGAAAAAGTTGAATTTTTACTCGAAAGAGATTAATTCTGATTGCGAAATTTAATAGTAAAAATTTTCAAATTAAAAATCAAGTTTTTTATTTAACCGATAATGTTTTCTGTCGAAAATGGAATAATATTCCACAAAACAGTTGAATTTTGAAACGAAAGAGATTAATTCTGATTGCGAAATTTAATAGTAAAAATTTTCAAATTAAACATCAAGTTTTTTATTTAAACGATAATATTTCCTGTCGAAATTGGAATAATGTTCAACAGAAAAGTTGAATTTTGAAACGAAAGAGATTAATTCTGATTGCGAAATTTAATAGTAAAAATTTTCAAATTAAAAATCAAGTTTTTGATTTAACCGATAATATTTCCTGTCGAAATTGGAATAATGTTCAACAAAACAGTTGATTTTTTTAACGAATGAGATTAATTCTGATCGCGAAATTTACTAGTAAAAATTTTCAAATTAGAAATCATGTTTTTTATTTAACCGATAATATTTCCTGTCGAAATTGGTATAATGTTCAACAAAACAGTTGATTTTTTTAACGAATGAGATTAATTCTGATTGCGAAATTTAATAGTAAAAATTTTCAAATTAAAAATTAGTTTTTTATTTAACCGACAATATTTTCTGTCGAAAATGGAATAACGTTCAACAAAAAAGTTGCATTTTTAAACGAAAGAGCTTAATTCTGATTGCGAAATTTAATAGTAAAAATTTTCAAATTGAAAATCGAGTTTTTAATTTACTCGATGAAAGTTTCTGTCCAAAATGGAATAATGTACAAGAAAATAGTTGAATTTTTAAACGAATGAGATTAATTCTGATCGCGAAATTTACTAGTAAAAATTTTCAAATTAAAAATCAAGATTTTTATTTAACCGATAATATTTCCTGTCGAAATTGGAATAATGTTCAACAAAACAGTTGAATTTTTAAACGAAAGAGATTAATTCTGATTGCGAAATTTGATAGTAAAAATTTTCAAATTAAAAATCACGTTTTTTATTTAACCGATAATATTTCCAGTCGAAAATGGAATAATGTTCAACAAAACAGTTGATTTTTTTAACGAATGAGATTAATTCTGATTGCGAAATTTAATAGTAAAAATTTTCAAATAAAAATCAAGTTTTTTATTTAACCGATAATATTTCCTGTCGAAATTGGAATAATGTTCAACAGAAAAGTTGAATTTTGAAACGATAGAGATTGATTCTGATTGCGAAATTTAATAGTAAAAATTTTAAAATTAAAAATCAAGTTTTTTATTTAACCGATAATATTCCCTGTCGAAATTGGAATAACGTTCAACAAAAAAGTTGCATTTTGAAACGAAAAAGATTAATTCAGATTGCGAAATTTATTAGCAAAAATTTTCAAATGAAAA
>NW_022873188.1:0-1784 GCF_010883055.1 Belonocnema kinseyi | reverse complement strand
CGTTAGAGCGTACTTGGGGAATTTTTTGAGGAAGGTTAGTCCTAGTATTCCGTCTTCGGGCAATGAAAAGTTTTGATCTACTATGTGGAATAAATGTTTTTTTCCGAAATAGTTTAAATATACGGCTTCTTGGAATTCCTGTTTATCATTTCCCATTAGAAATTTCTTTGACTATTTGATTTTACTTACAACTTGGGGTATCGAATTTTCTTTTATTATGTTTATGGCTGCTCCGGAGTCAACTAGTAACCTATACTCTCCTCTACAACCTCTTCTCTTGATAGATTGTAGTCTTCCGGAAACTGCATTAATTCTGCTTGTTCCAGGTAGTCCTCGTGTTCCAGAATTTCTTCTTCCGTCATCTCCTGGTTCTCTAAGAATTCTTCTTCCCAGATGTTTCTTACTTGTGGCAGTCTTGTCGGGAATTGACCTTGATGAAAATTTGGTTTGCTAAAGCATTGGGAAGAAAAATGGCCTAGTTTGCCGCATTTGTGGCAAGACATCTTTGCTCTATCCGCTAAAGGCAAGGTTTGATTTAGGGCTTTAGCTCTGGTGGCTGCTGTTGTGTTGGCTGCTATTCTGGGAGGTGGCAAAGGTTTTTGAATAAACCTGGGAGTTGGTCGCGGTGCTATGGGTGTATTTCTAATTGGCTGTGATTCCTTTAGCCAGGTTTCATACGCTGCTGCCTCTTTTTGGGCTTCCATTAATGTTATTGGCTTCATTGCCCGTACCTGAATTCCAATTTCTCGTTTTAGGTTTAGCATATACCGATTGATTGCCTCTTTTTCTTCGATTTCTAATCTGAGTTGTCTTTCAGGCCCTTCCGAGGATGCTTGCACCGCGTAGTTTAATTCGTTCAGTATTTGTTTAAAGCGTAAAGAAAAGTTCTGGATAGTTTCATTTGGACCCTGTTTACACGATTCCATTTTACTTTTAATGGATAGAATTGAGACCGTTTGATTTAAATTTTGTCTTAGGGCTTCATACAAATCGTTGAAAGTGTTTATAGGGGTGTAGCGTATGGCTTTGTCAGAATTACCGGTGATTTTTTCAGCTAAAATAAAATCTAGTAATAGTTGTGGTTGGGAACACTGACTTTTTGTCCTCATTATTATTTTGATAAAATCTTCCACGCCCATATCGTCTTGTCCATTTATAGGTTTAATGGCTCTAATGATATCTTTAGCTGGTATTCCCTCGTGCCGGTCTGGTGCTTGAGGTTCTAGTTGTTGCCGACTTCTCAAAATAGATTCGTTTCTGATTTTTATTCTCGTTTTGGCGTGTTCGTCAACCGAATCTTTATCTTCAGTCATTCTTCCTCCATTTGCGCCTTCGGTGTCTGTTTTAATGTTTCCTTTTATTCGAATTCTTGCTAATATTTCATGTCCTTCTTTTATTCTCTTGTTGTTCTCTCTTGCTAATATGGAGATATTTTCTGCTGCTGCTGATTGATTTATAACCAGAGTGCTTATGCTTTTTCTAATTTCTTCAAGTGCATCGAGTAAGAATGCTGGAATTTCTTCCCTTGAGGGAGACTGAGCGCGAGTGGGGGCGGGGGAGACTATTGCCGTAATGTACTGTGGTACGTACAAGTCACTGTCAGAATCGTCTGTCGCGTACGTTAGTGGTATCCGATAAGCCAGAATGGAAGTTTTTCTAATGCCCTACTCTATCAGTGTGATTGTACTTAGTTTCTATTTTGTCGGGTGTAATTATCGCGTGACACTTTTGTGTAGTTTGGACCTTGTCCTTTAATACAATAAAATGCGTCGTATCGTTCTACT
>NW_022873187.1:0-2632 GCF_010883055.1 Belonocnema kinseyi | reverse complement strand
AGAAAGGATAAGATTGTAAAAAATATATAGATGTAAACGGAAAGATTGTAAAGAATGGAAGTCATGTAAACCCTTAGGGGACACATTATGAATAAAGAAGAACAAATTTTTAATTCATACTATTTTCCGCATTCCATTTAAAATGGATTCGGTGATAATTTTTTGCAAGGATCCTTTGGATAATTTTGAAAAGGGTGGTGCTATCTATAAGATCACTTGTAGGATCAGTGGGATGAATTACATGGGACAAACTGGCAGACTTCTTAATACTAGGATAGAGGAGCACAAAAGTGATGTTCGTTTGGGACGCTGTTATAAAAGTGTTCTTGCCAGACATACAAGGGCATTTGTTGATGTTGACCATGAGTTTGACTGCGATAATGTTCAAATTTTGCATAGTGAAAGTAATCAGAAAAAGAGGGAATTCATGGAAATGCTTTATATTTATTTATTTATTATTTATATATATATATATATTTATTATTTATTTATGTTTTTTATTTTATTGTAATTTGATGGTTATAAAAATAAAAAAGACGAAAGAAAGAAAGAGAAAAAAAAGAGAAGGAGGGGGATGTGGTTGGCTGCCTTCTCATTCTTCTTTCCTCTTTTTTTTATTTTTTAAATTTTTTTTCAGATTCCAATAGGGTTTTTTTTGGTTTTCGTTTATTCGTTGTGGTCCAAATTTTGTCGTTGGATTCTTGTTTTGTTTAACAGGATTTTGCATCAATTTGATTATTGGACGTTAAATGAGATTTTTAATTTGGATTTTGGTCTAATTTAAATTTCGTAAATTTTCACTTATTATATAATCTAATTAAATAGTATTTAGTTGAACTTTAATTAAATAAATAAGTTGACTAAAAAAATTGAATTAAAAAATATCTCGTTTTCTTATAACTTTTAATACTTTTCACGTTTCCTAACTTAATATATGTACTAATAACTGAGTTATTAGATTCAGCCTTTAAAAATAGGAAAAAAAAACTTTTAAAAAATCTGGGCTATTAATTTCAGCTTCAGTTTAGAGTTAAAAAATGATGTTTTTTGTAATCACAATAATTTTTAATACAAAATACAAATTTGGAATAAATCCTTGCTTGTTACAAAGGTAAAACCAAGTTTTGACAAGAAGGAATCACCGCTTATCTGTTTCTTTTTAATGTTATATAAATATATTTTTCGTAAGATTCCGGAGATATTTCAACAAAAGTTTTGAAGATTTCAGATATACCTCTTTCAAAGTTTGAAAAAGTTTACAAATTGTATACTACGATAGGAAAATTTTAAGAACAGAGTTATTTCCTATGATATTAGGTAACTCATTTGCAATTAAAATTTTCTTTTGAATCAATAATGCTTAGAAACAGTTGGAAAACATTTAATCATGAAATGATATTACTTAATTGAAATTTTCCATCTACAAAATTGATGTTGCGGTAAACTCGTAATATTTATTAATAGACTTAATTACAGACGGTTAACTTAAACAGTCTTTTTTTTGAGAGACTCGCAAAATTCTTAGAAATTGAAAAAATCAACTGCAAGAATAAAAAACGAACACATATATCTTATTTTTTTCATATCTAATTTTGTCTATTAAATCAATAATATCCAGGGGCAAACTGGGCCTATTACCCCTTTTAATAACCGTTAATATGCATAAATATATTAAATTGTATGCATATTTTAAAACAAATCCCATATTAAATTAACGCAAACAATCAAAAATTCCTTGAAACATTTTTAAATAATCTCAAATATTGCAATTCCTTCAAAATATTTTGACACACCATAAACTTTTGTTTGTAAATTTTTAAAGTACTTTTGAATATTTTAAATAACCATTGACATTTTTTAAAGCTCTTGAAAATATATTGAAATTGTAAAAATACCATGAAATATATCAAATCTTTTAAAATCTCATATTAAATTATTATAATCAGTTGAAAATTCCTTGGAATCTTTTTAAAATTTCTCAAATTCGTCAAATCCTTTAAAATCTATTGAAATACCTAGAACTTTTTTTAAAGATTTCTAAAGTACTCTTGAATTTTTTTAAAAACCCCTTCTACAAATTTTTTATTTCTTTGAAATTCCTTTAAATTATAGAAAATAAATTAAAGATTCCATTACATCTTTTAAAACATTCTCAAATATTTAAAATTCTTACAAATCTTTTGAAATCTTTTGAAATTTTGTAAAACTTCAGATTGAAATTAAAAAAAAAAGTTCCAAAACGTTAAATATTGAAATGTTTGTAGATTAGAGTTTTTAAAATGGGATTAATAAAACTTCAAAGTTTTCAAAATCTAATTTTCAAACATTTCCAACTATTCAATAAGAATAATTTTCAACTCGATGAGATTCAAGTCTTCAAATTTTTAATTGTAAACTTCAAAGCTTATTTATGAAAAATTAATAATCATGAATTAATTGAAAGCGTTCAAAATTTAAACGTACGTTTTTCAATTGGACAATCTCTAAATGAAATTATTTCAGATTGAAATTTAGAAAACAGAAAAATTTCAAAATGTTAAAATTTTTAATATTTGTAGATTAGTTAAAGTATTAAATTAAAATACTCATAGAAATTACTCGAGTTAAAATTTAACTATTTCTAAAACGATTT
>NW_022873186.1:0-1726 GCF_010883055.1 Belonocnema kinseyi | reverse complement strand
ATTTATCTTTCCGTAGATTTCGGTAAAAAAGTGTTTTTTTTTCTACCAAAACACTCGAAAAATAATGCAAAGTTTGAACTTTTGTTAATTAAAAAATTTTTTAAATTCCAGGAATGAGAAAATTGACGACAATTTAAAATTCTCCAATTTAAAAATTCCTACAGAATAAAACTTCCTATACAGCTTATGATATTACTGAATTTGAAAAAGAAACACAATATAAAATTTACGTGATATAATTTCTGAAATAACAAAATGTCCGATACTGTAATTATCTAATTACTACATTTTCTATTTGGAATATTTTATTTTTGTAGAATTTTCAGTCGTCCTCCTGAAGCGGATTAGGTTTTAGGATTCTAGGTGCTGAATGAAATTGCTTGACCGCGCCACGCCCCGAAGACCCGAACAGCGGCCCAAATATGACAATTTGTTCGAAAACAGCCTAGCCTTAGAAAAGTGGTCGGCAAACTTTTTGCTTCATTTTCAAGTATGGTCAGGCTCCACCAGACTTAATTTTTTCTACTACTTTTCGATCTATTCATGTACCTAAGTGTATGTGAGCTTACTCCAGGTTAACTAAAACCTGTAAATGGGAAAAACGGATGGATTTTGTTGGTTGATTAGAGTCAGTGACTTAGACAAAAATCTTGTAAAAGTCAGGAATTTGCTATTTAAATAATTATCTATGATAATAAGTTAGATAATTTAATTTTTTTAATTAAAATTTTTTATTCAGTATTTAAAAGATTGTATATTAAAAACTTTCCAAAAGATTATATTATTTTATAGGCCAGTGAAAATAAAGAAATCGCCAGAGTAAGCTTAATTAGAGTCATCATTTGTGTTTGAAATATCAACTACACTGAAACTTTGATATTGGGTCGATTTTGGCACTGGCCTTGGTACTACTACACAGGTAGAGGGATGCACACCCATCGCATCTCTTTACTCCTATTTTCGGCGTGGCGTCAATGTTCGGAAGAACTTTATCAGGGGTCCGATATCTAGCGTTCAGTGTGTTATGTTATTAGTTTAAAATTAATTTTTTATTTGAAAATTGAACTATTTCATATTTAGCTGAACATTAATTTTTGTACCATGAAAATTCAACTACTTGGATAGAAGTTGAACCACTTTGTTAAAAATTAATGTTGTTTTCAAGTTTCAAATCTTTAGTTGAAAATTGATCTATTTTGTTTAAAATTTAGTTTTTTTTTCTTAAATTTTTTTATTCCAATACAATTATTCACCTAAAAATGTCACTTTGTCAGTTTCTTCTCTTGTTGGTTAAAACTGCAACTTTTTGGTTAAAGATTAACTGTTTTGGTGATAAATTAATAGATTCGGTTTGGAAATGCAACTGTTTTACAAAACAACTCGTCTTTTGACTTGAAAGTTCAATTACTTTTTTTTCTTCTTGACTGAGAAATCTTTGTGTGCTAAAAATTCGTCTTTCTGGTTAAAAAATTGAATTCGTGGCTTAAACTACTTTGTTAAATTAATTTTTCCACCACCAATTTCCTTAATGGAAAATTGAACAACTATATATATTTTTAATAAATTCATTTAGTTTGTTGACAATTGATTTTCTTCGGTAGAAAATCAATATTTAAACTTAAACATTCAGGTTTTTGGTTTGAAATTCTATTTTTTTGGTGAGAATTTAACTATTCCATTTTTGGTGGAAAATTCTTTTTTTAATGGTAAATTATTTTTTTAACTC
>NW_022873185.1:0-1569 GCF_010883055.1 Belonocnema kinseyi | reverse complement strand
TTCAGTTTTCTCGGAATCTTGCAACAGCTGGATTATTTTATTTACCAATTTGTGTTTTCCAGAAGCTTTCAGATTACTCAGGAAAGCCTGCTCAATCTCAAGTGGAGAGTAACTCTCCTGAATAGATTGTACCTTCCTTCTCTTGGTTGACTTTGAACTAAGTTCAAAATCTTCCCGAGATCGTCTACTAGGTTTCAATATGGTTTGCGTAATTTTAAAATTTGTAATTAACCATACAACATGTCTTTTTTCAAATATCTCTTTCTTGTTAAAAGAAGACTTCCAATTCCTTTTAAAGACAGGGATGAAGTAACGCATTATTTTGTCTCGAACCATTTCAACATGGTCTTCTGCAATCATATAATTTGTTCTTATATAACTCAGTATGGTTTTAGACAAATCTGCATCACTTTCCTTGAAATTTTCGATCGAAATATTGCATAATACTCTAATGGGCACCTCAATGGTATGCATTTTAAAGGATAAGTGAAAAACGATTGAAAAAAAAAAAGTTTTCTTAAATGAATTAAATAACACGCTTACACATACACATATATAAATATATATAACTTCATCTACTCACAATTAACAGATGTTTAAATAGAGTGACTAAAGAAATGTCAAAAGAGTCAGAGAGAAGAATTCCTGACAGTCTAAAACCTGTAAATAAAGCATTCAATTTTTCTTCTGACCATGAATTTCCAAAACAGAGCTGCTTACGAGTTGAGTGTTCAATAAGAAATGAAGGCAAATCAGCTGTGACCAAGTGTATTCATTATTGCCCATGCGCATGTAACCTGTGGCGCCATCTGTTGGCATGACGCACAACCTGACGCTTCTCAAATATTATTTAAAGAGCGGTTTATTTTTGCTTAAAATTGACCAAAGTGTGCATTTGTTTATATAATTTATTAATAAAATAAACAATTATTGCTGGTTTGTAAAATTTTTTTTAGAAAACATCATTGTAAATATGATTTCAGCAAGGTGAGAGGAAAAACCGATTAATTTTTGTTTAAAAACGTCCAAAATGTGAATTTGTTTATATAATTTGTTTATAAAACGAACGAATATTTATGGGTGGCAAATTTTTTTTCGAAAAAATCACTGCCAACATAATTGCAATACAATAGGAAGAAAAAACGGTTCCCTTTCGCCTAAAAACGGCCAAAATGTGCATTTGTTTATATAATTTGTTTATAAATAAACAAATATTGATAGGCGGCAAATTTTTTTTTCAGAAAACGTCACTGGCAACATAATTGCAACAAGGTAGAAAGAAAAAACGGTTTCTTTTCGCCTAAAAACGGCCAAAATGTGAATTTGTTTATAAAATAAACAAATAACATTTAATGTTAAATTTAAATATTCACGTATCATCCTCACAATAAAAGCAAGCGATTTCAGAGCAGAAATATTCGTTGAAGACGAATAACCCTTAATGTCGAGTATTTGTTAATAGAATTCGTTTATAACAATTAACTATGCAAGTTAAGAATTTTTTTATATTTCTTATACCCCTTTGCACTAAATTCAAGGGACGAGAAGTATAAGAAAAATTTTGTCTAG
>NW_022873184.1:0-7584 GCF_010883055.1 Belonocnema kinseyi | reverse complement strand
TTAAACGGTGTTTATCAGGTCCGATTTTCTATTGGGTCTTTGCGGGTTTATTGGGTCCGACCCGATAAATTTGATATGTTAAACGGTGTTTACCGGGTCAGACCCAATAACCACCTATATATATCTAAAACTCATTTTTGGTTTAAGAAGTATCTAAAAATGCTTTACATAACAAAATAAAAGTGTTGTAATATATAAAAAAGCTAATTTACAATGGAAAAAATATCTTTGGTATTATTGCATATAATAATGATTTTTATATCTGCGAAAAATCTTTACATATTAAAATTAGCACTTTATATAGATTTTTCAAGTATTAACAGAAATATTTGTTAAGCCTAATTTATTATGTATAAGCCACAATTAAAGAAAAGTGTAATTTTAATACTTGGGACCCGATAAACTACGCTTTATCTAAGATGAGTGATGGATATAAAGGTGTTTACTGGGTCGGCAAATATACACATATGAAAGGCCCAATAATCACCTTTATATGTATAAAAAAAAGTTTTGATTTAAAAAGTACCTAAAAATTCTTCACATGACAAAATAAAAGTGATGTACGTTATAAGAAAGCTATTTTACAACTGAAAATATATCTTTTGTATTATTGTTTACAATAATGATTTTTTATATCTACAGAAAATATTTTCAGGCTAAAACCAACGCTTTACATAGGCTTATCAAGTAATTACAGAAGTAACTATGAACTTTAATTTTTCATATACACGGAAAAAAGTGCATTAATCTTTCCTGAATTATTGCTATATTCGGGGATGGGAGCGAATATTAAACAAATGCCATACTCGCTAAATCTAAATTAGTAAAATTTAACTAATTATCAGTCAATTTTGACTAATTGTAGAAACAAGAACTCAGCAATTGACAATTAGTAAATAGTAACTACTACTAATTGGTTAGTTAAAATATACCAATTGGTTAGTCAAAACTTACTAATTGCTAAATCAAAAATGAGACGCTTTCCGAGAGACGCGCATGCTCGTAACGCAGGCGTCCATTGGTTGCTTATTTCCCGCCTTATTTCAAATTAAGGATTAAGGAACTTTAACCTTAATGCCGTTTCTTGATGAAAATTAAACTTTAAGGGCGTGCTCTTCGGTGACCACGTGTCCAAACTAGTCCCCGGTTATGAACATTTTTTTTTGTGTTCACTGTATCCACACGGATTGAGATATCGTATTCAGGATTTAGGAAGTTATACAGAAAGTACTAAGGAACGTCTATATATCAAAATGTTCATAATGACGAAGAAAGTTTTCTAGTAAAATACTACAGGAAAAGGAAATAAACTTTTAACGTCGATAAAGTAGATGCCTCGATTTATAGAAATCTAAGAACATTTTAAAATGTGATACTCGAAAATCCGTCCAAGACCAATCTTGAGAAATATGCATCTTCAGAAAATAATTAAAATTTTCTAATGGTTATATATATAATTTCGCCCAGGGGCGAAAGCCAAGGCGAGTCCGACGCTGAGTCCCACTGGTTGGTTCACTGTCAACAATAGTTATCAGCTGATCGATCCAACGTCAAGAATTATGGATTATGGCTGTTGTTGCTATGTTTCCAATTTAAAATTTATCTTTTATTTTTAGGACCAAAAAAATGAAAATCATTTTACACAAAAATTTCATGAACGACCGTCACTTGATCTCGACTTTATCGACGTTCAAAGTTTCTTTTTTTCTCTTCTAGAAATCGCTAAAAATGCCCCAAACAATGATAGGTTACGTGTGCGCAGATACTTATTTGTTGATTTGCAACGAATGTGCAAATTTTATTGCTTATATTAATTTTTTTAAGGTTTAGACGATTTAGTTCAAAATTTGTGTCAGTGCTCAATATACACGAATCAAAAAATCTGAAATGCAGCAAACCAACCATTATCTGCAAAGTGCTATAACTCGAATGGCAATGTCCTATTTCATCAATTTATAAATAAACTTTCTTTAAAAATACCAATATATTGATGAATACAAACGTTCTTTAGTACTTTTTATTTTATCTGTCAAAGCACGATATCTCAATCCATACGGGCACAGTGAGCACCAAAAAAAATTTTCATAACCGGGGACTAGTTTGGTCACTGGTCACCGAAGAGCATGCTCTTAAGGTTTGAAAATTTAACTTTCCATTGCGTTACTCTTTTTTAAAGAAAGAAAATTTCCCCTTTCTTCACAAAAATCCCATCTTTTGATGCAAAAATCCCCTATTCCTCCTTAAATTTAGTTGCTGAACTATTATGATCCTTGTTACAATATAAAAAACTGAACTGAGTTTCTCATATATATTTATTATAAACTCACCATTTCACCGTTTTAATCAAAAAGTCTAGGGTATTTCTCGCGAATTTCTGTGATAGTCGATGACTTCTTTAAAATCCACTCTCTCCTATTCTTAAAAGTTTGTTTGAGCAACATGATAATGCTCTCTTTTTCTGCATCATTTGGCATCTTGTATTCCATTAAATATGCCTGAAATAGAAAATATACAGTAAATAAAACAAATATTTAAACATGTTCTAACTAAAAATAGCTTCTTACTTTGCAGTTTAAACCTTCTTCATTCAGAATTTTCATATCCGGGTACTTTTCGGTTGACTCAGGACAGGGCTTCTTCTTTTTAGTTTTGCAGTATTTTTGTCAGATTCGGGTATCTTCTTTCGAGCATTCCATAAGCGTGTTTCTAGAAATACTTTCCTAGTTTGTCAGTCAAAATAATGCTCCTGTCAACAAAAAATTAAATAGGTAAAATTATAAGAAATGAATACATAACTTGCATTATATATTCATACATTACATATTCGTGAGAATAACTTACGCATCTAGATTTTTCCAAATTGCTTTTTAAAAATGGAAACTCAGCAATAATTGCTTTAGCTAAATTCCACTTAGATTCATCGCGGGGATAACTGAAATAAAAAGAAGAAAATGTTATGCAATCCGAAAATTTGTTTTTTGAATCAAACTAAATTTGCTCACCCTCTATCAGAGATAAAATCAGTTTTAATTGAATAACCTAGCAGTTACTATAACGTGCAATAAGAGCTGCTACCAGTATTCACACCATCATTTTTCTTGTCTGTCCCCCGAATGTGCCGTTCTCTATTGCGTATAAGACTATAAATCCTTACGGGTTGTTCTCCAGTGTTAATCGAACGCTATCATAGTTCTGTGAAAACACCATGTTTTAAAACTAAGACTAAAATCGACAATTGCGAAATAATTTCTGGTAATATTTACCGAAAACCGTGTCGAATAAATAACAGTCGATGTTGCATTAAGCATTAATGTCTCATTTTCAAAGGCTTCCATTTGTGTTGATAAGTCCTTTTCTGAAGTGTCCATGCGATCATCAGACTTCGGGTTTTGAGTCACGATATACTACTGGAAAAAATTATTTAAAAAAATTTCCAATTATTTACATAATTCGTGAAAATAAAATAACTTAAACTCTGGCCTGTAAATTTTATAAAAAAACTTACCCCTGTTACAGAATTCTCTTTTTGAAGTTTGCACAAATTCATTACCGGACCCATTTTGATTTTCAGACTTTGAAAATCGACTTTGGTAAGACTCAAAACCGCCTTGCCATCAACGTATTGTTCTGGAAAAAGACGTATATTTTTACTACGTGTAAGATATTAGCAGAACTGTTTTACAAAGTTTGTAACGCTCGAGACGATTCAAAAATTTTATAAATTGCACATTCTAAGATAATCTCTGCAAGACATTAGACTCCACACTGTTGTCTGAAAACGAAATTTGTGATAAATAAGTCTCAAAACATTTGGATTGAATGAAATCGAATCGTTCGATGCCAGAATACGGACGTTCACGGAGTTTATATGAGGACATGGCGCATTTCTATAAACCTGAAAAAGATTGCAAAACCTGAAAACCAGGGTGGAGAGCGAACGCGCACAAACAAAAAAAAATAGTTAAACTTTAAAACAGATAAATCTCCAGGTCTTGGAAGTCAACGCTGAGATTTTAAAAAATCATGTGCGAGATTCTATAAAGCTGCCATTGAATAGAAAAAGTCCCATATTAAAAATGTTGTTTATTTCTTCCACAGTAAACTGCTCAATTTTGGCTCGGAAATTAGCCTGAAAGATATAAGTCTCCCTTGAATAAATTCCTTCTCAACAAAGAAAAAAATTTTTTTGAATGAAACAGTTACCCAATAATTATTCCTTCAATTCAAAATAGCAATAATTGAAAAAAATCTATTTCTGAATGGAAATTTTTGTTTGAAAGTGTGCATGGTATTTTTTTAAATTACGAAAAACGTCCTCAAAATTCAAATTTCTAATTTAAATAAAACTTAGAAATAAACTTAGAGAGAAATTAGTGATGAGTTGAATTCTGCGAAGTTTGTTAGCAAGTGTGTTTAAATTAATTTTTTGTATACACTTATTGTTATTTTTAATTCAAACAATAATGTTCAAATGCTTAAAATCCTGGAAGAGTTTTGTATTGTGCACTTCTTCAAAAGAAACAGAAGCAGTCCAAAACGCGTCGATGCTTTATTACAGAAATTAATTTAACATCTGTACTGGTTATTTGAAAATATTATAAATAAATTCCATTGAGTTTCTATTAATTATTTAACTTTTATAAAATTTGAATTACAATTTGTAAATGAATAAATAATAAATATTTCAGAATGTACCTGGAATAAAATTTGTATATCCATTTAGATTATTATAAAACATTCAAATGCATAAATTAATAACATTAATAAAAAATTATAAAACAAGATTATATTAAATGACTTGTTTTTTATTTACAGGATAATTATTAATAATATATAAAAAAAAGTTGCAACTTTTAACATTTAAAATAAGCGCACGAACGGCAGCCAATGAAAAGCTTTATGCATTGCCTGCACATTTGTGCAGAGTGCCGTGTTGGGAGCACTACAAAGTAATTCAACTTTCAATCAGGCAGTCTCATTTTCAATGAAGATTATTTTTCGACTAAAAAGACGAATTTACAATGATAGAAATATATTTTCAACCTAATGGTAGGATAATTTAGTAAGCTTTGAAAAATTATTTAATTACTTTGAGGATTAAGTAAGGGAGATTTAGTCCTACGAAAACTGAAAATATTTAAATCTTAAAATAAACTTTGAAAATTGAGAATATTAGGTAAATTTCAAATTGACAATACGATGAAGTATGTGATACTTCGTCGTGTGGTAAATCGGATTCAGTTCCCTCGGGTTTTTGTCCACAAGGATTACAATTTTCAAAAAGCGAATTCGGAGATGCTATAAAATAGTATAACAAACATCCCCGCACTCTTTTTTGAGATATATTAACAAAAAACTTCATTCTAATAAATAAAAATGGTATGTCTGTGCACTATTTCGATATTAGACTCGGTTTTCAGCTTTCTGTCATTTAATTTCTTATCATTTGGAAATTATTTATGAAATAAACTTTTTGAATTGCCTGCAAACAGGTTGATTCCGGGGCATTAGTTACAATGTTTTGTATTGCTTGCCTGAAGTTTTCGGCAAAACATATTGTGTGGTTTGGAAGTAAAGCCGGGGAAAATTGTAACACTTAACCTCAAAATACACACACTAGGCAGAATCGCTATAATAAATAACGCTTCGCTATTCATATATATTATTCTATTCAATTTCAACTATTCCACTATATATATGGAAAACAATTTTCGTGAAAATTAGAAAACAGATTATTGTTCTTACCTTTCAAAAATGCAGCTACTTTAGGATCAATCACCTTCTGCAACCCGACATCCATTTCATCAGTTGTCAAATATTTAAAATTCTTAATGATTCCTAACCTCAAATTGCTGCAAACATGAAAAAAAATTTTTTAAATGTCGAATCTGCATTAAAAATGTTAACTCATTATCATTTGATATAATTTGTTTAAAGGCCAAGATCGATTACAAATGAGAGGGATTACTAAAAAAACGCTTGCGTTGCAGGTATAGTGTTTGATGCTATTATTGTAAAAAAATTACTTACCAAAGAATTCTTTTAAGAATTTTCCTTCCGCTGCTGCTTCCTTCTGATTTATGCAAGAAAAAGTTCAGCCGCACTTGGTTTCACTTTACTCAAAACAAACTTAATCACTTTAAAAACTCCAAAACTTTCCACAAACTGCACTGACTGCAAAATCATGTTTATGGAGCATGGACACTTCACTTCGACGCGCATGGGTGCTTGCGCATCAACGACTTGCAGTAGATAGTGGTTATGTTTAGAAATTGACTAAAGAATTGGTAGTTCTCAGAAATTACTAACAAAAATTAGTTATTTTTTTGACTAATTCAATTGGTAAGGTACTCAGCCCAGATAACAAAATGCCCCCACAGTGCGAGCGTTATCGCTCGCACGCGTGCGGATTATCCCGCACGCAGCGCCATCACTCGAGCAGACAGATGAGTCTTCATATGCGACGCATATCGCTCGCACGCATGACGCTGACATGCGACCTTTAAAATGCATGCAGGATTTAAAAATAGATGGTTTTAAACATTATTATTGAATGAAAAGAAGAATATTTTCTCATAAAAACATTTTATTTTTATAATTAGAAAGAACCCCCCACCAAATGTGCAGAAAATATCTTTTTGTTAAAAATTTGTATTATAATTTTTTTTTTGTATTTTTGAACCTACTTAAAATTTGAAAGGAAAAAGTAAGAAAAATTCACAGTTTTTAAACAAACACTTGTCAAAGTTTCAATTTTTACATGTATTTTAATAGGAAAATGCTTATTTTAGTGAAATATTTGTATTTCTCCAAAAATCTTTGTTAGATTTGGCTAAAAGTTAAACATTTTTGACTATGAGACTTACCGAAACAAAAGTTTTGTACCCGCGAACTAGAAAGATTAACGATTTTTTGGGTATAGAGCATGTTTTGGGGGTATTTTCATACCTTAAGCCTCCAAAGGTATGAAAATACAGCCAAAACATGCTTTATCCTAAAAAATCGTTAATCTTTCTAGTTCGTGTGTATGAACCTTTTGTTTCGGTAAGTCTCATAGTCAAACTGTGAAACTTTTAGCCAAATCTAACAAAGATTTTTTGAGGAATACAAACATTTCACTAAAATAAGCATTTTCCTATTAAAATACATGTGAAAATTAAAACTTTGACAAGTGTTTGTTTAAAAACTGTGCATTTTTCTTACTTTTTTCTTTCGAATTTTTAGTCTGCAGGTTCAAAAATACAAAAAAAAATTATATTACAAATTTGTAACTAAAGGATATTTTCTGCACATTTGGTGGGGGGTTCTTTAAAATATTTATAAAATAACTGAACAGCCTGTGTAATACATTTTCAATTAACATCTATCGACATTTTTTTAACGAATATAATAATATTTCACTTTAAAACCCCTGCCATTTTTTACACACATATATACACACATATATACACACAAACACACACACACACACATATATAATTCTAATTAGGTACTTTTAACGAATATAGTATTGCATTTAAAATATAAAAAAGTAACGATCTCAACTGAAACCAAACAATTTACAATGCTCTCTCACGGTGAGCC
>NW_022873183.1:0-1188 GCF_010883055.1 Belonocnema kinseyi | reverse complement strand
GCTTCTCTCGAAATTAAATTATATTCGAAAATACAGTTTTAATATCAATAACATAAGAGTGATTATTAATCAATTTATCTTTCCGTAGATTTCGGTAAAAAAATGTTTTTTTTTCTACCAAAACACTCGAAAAATAATGCAAAATTTGCACTTTCGTTTATTTAATGTTGATTGATATAGTTTTCTATTTGTCGTACTTCTCTCATAATTAAATAATATTTGAAACTACACTATTATTACCAATAAAATAAAAGTGATTATTAATCAATTTATCTTTCCGCAGATTTCGGTAAAAAAGTGTTTTTTTTTCTACCAAAACACTCTAAAAATAATGCAATATTTGCACTTTTGTTTCTTTAATGTTGATTGATATACTTTTCTTTTTGGCGGGCTTCTCTCCAAATTAAATTAAATTCGAAACTACTGTTTTAATATCAATAAAATAAAAGTGATTATCAATCAATTTATCTTTCCGTAAATTTCGGTAAAAAAGTGTTTTTTTTTTCTACCAAAACTCTCTAAAAATAATGCAATATTTGCACTTTTGTTTATTTAATGTTGATTGATATAGTTTTCTATTTGGCGGGCTTCTCTCGAAATTAAATTATATTCGAAACTACAGTTTTAATATCAATAAAATAAAAGTGATTATTCATCAATTGATCTTTCCGTAGATTTCGGTAAAATAGTGTTTTTTTCTCCCAAAGCACTCGAAAAATAATGCAAAATTTGCACTTTGGTTCTTTAATGTTGATTGATATACTTTTTTTTTTTGCGGGCTTCTCTCCAAATTAAATTAAATTCGAAACTACTGTTTTAATATCAATAAAATAAAAGTGATTATCAATCAATTTATCTTTCCGTAAATTTCGGTAAAAAAGTGTTTTTTTTCTACCAAAACCCTCTAAAAATAATGCAATATTTGCACTTTTCTTTATTTAATGTTGATTGATATACCTTTCTATTTGGCGGGCTTCTCTCGAAATTAAATTATATTCGAAACTACAGTTTTAATATCAATAAAATAAAAGTGACTAATAATCAATTTATCTTTCCGTAGATTTTGGTAAAAAAAAGTGTTTTTTTTTCTACCAAAACACTCGAAAAATAATGCAAAATTTGCACTTTTGTTTATTTAATGTTGAGTGATATACTTTTCTATTTGGCGGGCTTCTCTCGAAATTAAAT
>NW_022873182.1:0-3048 GCF_010883055.1 Belonocnema kinseyi | reverse complement strand
CTACCAAAACACTTGAAAAATAATGCAATATTTGCACTTTTGATTATATACTGTTGATTGATATACTTTTCTATTTGGCGGGCTTCTCTCGAAATAAAATTATATTCGAAACTACCGTTTTAATATCAATAAAATAAAAATGATTATTCATCAATTTATCTTTCCGTAGAAATCGGTAAAAAAGTGTTTTTTTTTCTACCAAAACACTCGAAAAATAATCCAAAATTTGCACTTTTGTTTATTGAATGTTGATTGACATACTTTTCTATTTGGCGGGCTTCTCTCGAAATTAAATTATATTCGAAACTACAGTTTCAATGTCAATAAAATAAAAGTGATTAGTAATCAATTTATCTTTCCGTAGATTTCTGTAAAAAAGTGTTATTTTTTTCTACCAAAACACTCGAAAAATAATGCAAAATATGCACTGTTGTTTATTTACTGTTTATTGATATACATTTCTATTTGGCGGGCTTCTCTTGAAATTAAATTATATTCGAAACAACAGTTTCAATATCAATAAAATAAAAGTGATTAGTAATCAATTTATCTTTCCGTAGATTTCGGTAAAAAAGTGTTTTTTTTTCTACCAAAACACTCGAAAAATAATGCAAAATTTGCACTGTTGTTTATTTAATGTTGATTGATATACTTTTCTTTTTGGCGGGCTTCTCTCGAAATTAAATTAAATTCGAAACTACAGTTTTAATATCAATAAAATAAAAGTGATTATTAATCAATTTATCTTTCCGTAGATTTTGGGTAAAAAAGTGTTTTTTTCTACCAAAACACTCGAAAAATAATGGAATATTTGCACTTTTGATTATTTACTGTTGATTGATATACTTTTCTATTTGGCGGGCTTCTCTCGAAATAAAATTATATTCGAAACTACAGTTTTAATATCATTAAAATAAAAGTGATTATTAATCAATTTATCTTTCCGTAGATTTCGGTAAAAAAGTGTTTTTCTTTCTACCAAAACACTTGAAAAATAATGCAATATTTGCACTTTTGATTATATACTGTTGATTGATATACTTTTCTGTTTGGCGGGCTTCTCTCGAAATAAAATTATATTCGAAACTACCGTTTTAATATCAATAAAATAAAAGTGATTATTAAACAATTTATCTTTCCGTAGAATTCGGTAAAAAAGTGTTTTTTTTTTCTACCAAAACACTCGACAAATAATCCAAAATTTGCACTTTTGTTTATTGAATGTTGATTGACATACTTTTCTATTTGGCGGGCTTCTCTCGAAATAAAATTATATTCGAAACTACAGTTTTAATATCATTAAAATAAAAGTGATTTTTAATCAATTTATCTTTCCGTAGATTTCGGTAAAAAAGTGTTTTTCTTTCTACCAAAACACTTGAAAAATAATGCAATATTTGCACTTTTGATTATATACTGTTGATTGATATACTTTTCTATTTGGCGGGCTTCTCTCGAAATAAAATTAAATTCGAAACTACAGTTTTAATATCAATAAAATAAAAATGATTATTCATCAATTTATCTTTCCGTAGATTTTGGTAAAAAAGTGTTTTCTTCTACCAAAACACTCGAAAAATAATCCAAAATTTGCACTTTTGTTTATTTAATGCTGATTGGCATACTTTTCTATTTGGCGGGCTTCTCTCGAAATAAAATTATATTCGAAACTACAGTTTTAATATCATTAAAATAAAAGTGATTTTTAATCAATTTATCTTTCCGTAGATTTCGGTAAAAAAGTGTTTTTCTTTCTACCAAAACACTTGAAAAATAATGCAATATTTGCACTTTTGATTATATACTGTTGATTGATATACTTTTCTATTTGGCGGGCTTCTCTCGAAACTAAATTATATTCGAAACTACAGTTTTAATATCAATAAAATAAAAGTGATTATTAACCAACATATCTTTCCGTAGATTTCGGTAAAAAAGTTTTTTTTTTTTCTACCGAAACACTCGAAAAATAATCCAAAATTTGCACTTTTGTTTATTTAATGTTGATTAACATGCTTTTCTATTTGGCGGGCTATTCTCGAAATTAAATTAAATTCGAAACTACAGTTTTAATATCAATAACATAAAAGTGATTATTAATCAATTTATCTCTCCTTAGATTTCGGTAAAAAAGTGTTTTTTTTCTACCAAAACACTCGAAAAATAATGCAAAATTTGCACTGTTGTTTATTTTATGTTGATTGTTATACTTTTCTTTTTGGCGGGCTTCTCTCGAAATTAAATTAAATTCGAAACTACAGTTTTAATATCAATAAAATAAAAGTGATTATTAATCGATTTACTTTTCCGTAGATTTTGGGTAAAAAAGTGTTTTTTTTTTCTACCAAAACGCTCGAAAAATAATCCAAAATTTGCACTTTTGTTTATTTAATGTTGATTGACATACTTTTCTATTTGGCGGGCTTCTCCCGAATTAAAAGTATATTCGAAACTACATTTTTAATATCAATAAAATAAAAGTGATTTGTAATCAATTTATCTTTCCGTAGATTTCGGTAAAAAAGTGTTTTTTTTCTACCAAAACACTCGAAAAATAATCCAAAATTTGCACTTTTGTTTATTTAATGTTGGTTGACATACTTTTCTGTTTGGCGGGCTCCTCATGAAATAAAATTATATTCGAAACTACAGTTTTAATATCAATAAAATAAAAGTGATTATTACTCAATTTATCTTTCCGTAGATTTCGGTAAAAAAGTGTTTTCTTCTACCAAAACACTCGAAAAATATTGCAAAATTTGCACTGTTGTTTATTTAATGCTGATTGATATACTTTTCTTTTTGGCGGGCTTCTCTCGAAATTAAATTAAATTCGAAGCAACAGTTTTAATATCAATAAAATAAAAGTGATTATTAATCAATTTATCTTTCCGTAGATTTCGGTAAAAAAGTGTTTTCTTCCACCAAAACACTCGAAAAATAACCCAAAATTTGCACTTTTGTTTATTTAATGTTGATTGACATACTTTTCTATTTGGCGGGCTTCTCTCGAAATTAAATTATATTCGAAACTACAGTTTTAATATC
>NW_022873181.1:0-2500 GCF_010883055.1 Belonocnema kinseyi | reverse complement strand
TTTTGCACAGGGGTATGAGAAATTTTTTCTTAAGTTGTATTGCGGGAGAAGATTGTGTGCTAAAATCACATCCGAAATAATATCCGCAGCTGTAGCCGCGTGCTAAGGCGTCTGACTAAAAATCAGATCTCTTGTGGTGTCTGAATAGAAATCGGAATCCTCTATGGAGCGAATTTTCGAGTCCTAGCGACCGTGGAATTTTTTTTTTATTTTATAGCGGGCATATCTTTTTCAACGTATTTGTCAAATTTGTATGAATTTAGCTTGTATATTTCCATAACGCTATGAAATATATTTTATCTCGAAACTTTTACGCTCTCATAATTTTAGCACAAACAATCGTCCATTTATTTGCACGCCGCTCATAGGCTAGCCATTCATTTGTAGTATTTTCGGAAAAAAGTTGCAAATTAATAGTCTTTCTGCAATTGAAGGAGGGCCCAGGGTTAATTAATAAAAGATGACATTTGCTGATCCATGATATTATGTGTTTTTAAAATTTTTCAGGATCCAGAATTGAGAACACGAACATAATCTGAAAATTTTTGGATTTTAGATTTTTTGCACAGCGATATGAGAAATTTTTTCTTAAGTTGTATTGCTGGAGAAGATTGTGTGCTAAAATCACATCCGAAATAATATCCGCAGCTGTAGCCGAGTGACTAAGGCGTCTGACAAAAAATCAGATCTCCTGTGTTGTCGGACTAGAAATCAGGTTCCACTAAGGAGCGAATGTTCGAGTCCAAGCGACCGAGGAATTTTTTGACTATATAGCGGAATATCTTTTTCAACGTATCTGTCAAGTTTCTATGAATTTTGGTTGTATATTTCCATAACGCTATGAAATATATTTTATCTTGTCACCTTTACGCTCTCTTAATTTTAGCCCAAACAATCCTCCATTTATTTGCACGCCGCTCATAAGCTAGCCATTCATTTGTAATATTTTCGGAAAAAAGTTGCAAATTAATATTCTTTCTGCAATTGACTGAAAGCCCAATGTTAATTACTAGAAGATCACATTTGCTGATCCATGATATGATGTATTTTTAATATTTCTCAGGGTTCGGAATTGAGAACAGGAACCTAATCTAAAAATTTTCGGATTTTCGATTTTTTGCACAGCGGTATGAGAAATTTTTTCTTAAGTTCCATTGCGGGAGAAGGTTGTGTGCTAAAATCCCATCCGAAATAATATCCGCAGCTGTAGCCGAGTGGCTAAGGCATCTGACAAAAAATCAGATCTCCTGTGTTGTCTGACTAGAAATTAGATTCCACTAAGGAGCGAATGTTCGAGTCCTAGCGACCGAGGAATTTTTTTTTTGACTATATAGCGGAATATCTTTTTCAACGTATCTGTCAAGTTTCTATGAATTTTGATTGTATATTTCTCAGGAACCAGAATTGAGAACACGAACATAATCTGAAAATTTTTGGATTTTAGATTTTTTGCACAGCGATATGAGAAATTTTCTCTTAAGTTGTATTGCAGGAGAAGATTGTGTGCTAAAATCACATACGAAATAATATCCGCAGCTGTAGCCGAGTGGCTAAGGCGTCTGACTGAAAATCAGATCTCCTGTGGTGTCTGACTAGAAATCAGATTCCACTAAGTAGCGAATGTTCGAGTCCTAGCGACCGAGGAATTTTTTTTAATTTATAGCGGGAATATCTTTTTCAAAGTATTTGTCAAATTTTTATGAATTTAGCTTGTATATTTCCATAACGCTAGGAAATATATTTTATCAGGTCACATTTACGCTCTCTTAATTTTAGCACAAACAATCGTCCATTTATTTGCACGCCGCTTATAAGCTAGCCTTTCATTTGTAATGTTTTCGGAAAAAAGTTGCAAATTAATAGTCTTTCTGCAATTCAAGGAGGGCCCAGGGTTAATTACCAAAAGATGACATTTGCTGATCCATGATATTATGTGTTTTTAAAATTTCCGAGGATCCAGAATTGAGAACACGAACATAATCTGAAAATTTTTGGATTTTAGATTTTTTGCACAGCGATATGTGAAATTTTGTCTTAAGTTGTATTGCGGGAGAAGATTGTGTGCTAAAATCACATCCGAAATAATATCCGCAGCTGTAGCCGAGTGGCTAAGGCGTCTGACAAAAAATCAGATCTCCTGTGGTGTCTGACAAGAAATCAGATTCCACTATGGAGCGAATGTTCGAGTCCTTAGCGACCGAAGAATTTTTTTTTTTTTGACTATATAGCGGAATATCTTTTTCAACGTATTCGCCAATTTTCTATGAATCTTGATTGTATATTACCATTACGCTATTAAATATATTTTATCTCATCACTTTTAGCTGTCATAATTTTATCAGGAACAATCGTCCATTCATTTGGTGCACTGTTCATAATCTAGCTAATGATTAGTAAAATTTTCTGAAAAAAGTTGCAAATTAATATACTTTCTGCAATTGACTGAAAGCCCAATGTTAATTACTAGAAGATCACATTTGCTGATCCATGATATGATGTA
>NW_022873180.1:0-1316 GCF_010883055.1 Belonocnema kinseyi | reverse complement strand
ATGGGCCGGATATTGTCTAAATCGCACTCATGACTTACCTTCATTGGCCGGATATTGTCTAAATCGCACTCATGACTTACCTTCATTGGCCGGATATTGTCTTAATCAAGCCCATACCATGCCTTAATTGGCTAGATAATAACTAATTCTCGCTGATCTCTTGCCTTCATTGGCTAGGATAATGACTAAATCTCGCTCATCTCTTGCCTACGTTGGCTAGATAATGACTAAACCTCGCTCATGTCTTGCCTTCATTGGCTAAATAATGACTAAATCTCGCTCATCTCTTGCCTACGTTGGCTAGATAATGACTAAACCTCGCTCATGTCTTGCCTTCATTGGACGGATATTGTGTAAATCAATCTCATGTCATGCCTTCATTGGCTAGATAATAACTAAATCTCGCTGATCTCTTGCCTTCATTGGCTAGATAATAACTAACTCCCGCTCATGTCTTGCCTTCATTGGCCGGATATTGTCTAAATCAAGCTCATATCATTCGCTGATCTCTTGCCTTCATTGGCCAGATAATGACTAAATCTCGCTCATGTCGTACCTTCATTGGCCGGAGATTCTCTAAATCGCACTTATGACTTGCCTTCATTGGCTGGATATTGTCTAAATCGCACTCATGACTTACCTTCATTGGCCGGATATTGTCTAAATCGCACTCATGACTTACTTTCATTGGCCGGATATTTTCTAAATCAAGCTCATGTCATGCCTTCATTGGCTAGATAATAACTAAATCTCGCTGGTCTCTTGCCTTCATTGGCTAGATAATAACTAAATCTCGCTCATGTCTTGCCTTCATTGGCTAGATAATGACTAAATCTCGCTCATGTCTTGCCTTCATGGGCCGGATATTGTCTAAGTCGCACTCATGACGTACCTTCATTGGCCGGATATTGTCTAAATCAAGTTATATCATGCCTTCATTGGCTAGATAATAACTATATATCGCTGATTTCTTGCCTTCATTGGCTAGATAATGACTAAATCTCGCTCATGTCTTGCTTTCATGGGCCGGAGATTGTCTAAATCGCACTCATGACTTACCTTCATTGGACGGATATTGTCTAAATCAATCTCATATCATGCCTTCATTGGCTAGATAATAACTAAATCTCGCTCATGTCTTGCCTTCATTGGCTAGATAATGACTAAATCTCGCTCATGCCTTGCCTTGATTAGCCGGATATTGTCTAAATCGTACTCATGACTTACCTTCATTGGCCGGATATTGTCTAAATCAAGTTATATCATGCCTTCATTGGCTGGATAATAACTAAATCTCGCTGATTTCTTGCCTTCAT
>NW_022873179.1:0-1882 GCF_010883055.1 Belonocnema kinseyi | reverse complement strand
ACTACGAGAATAATAATCCCTTAGTTAGTCATAAAGGTATGTCAAAAAGCGGAGCTGTTTACTTAAGTCTACCATGTTTAGCGCCAGAATTTCAATCGGAAATGGAAAACATTTTTTTATTTATTCTATTTAACAGTTTAGAGCGTACTGTATTTTAAAACGCAATAATTTTTGAAAAAGCAGTTCAGGAGCTTAGGTTTTTACAATAAGAGTGAATATTAATAAATGGCAATGGCGTTGAGAAACAAATTTATTTTGACTTAACAATTATTATTGGTTATAATCTTGGTTTGCACATCATTTTCGGTCGATATGATGTCCCTATTTTTTTATACAATTTTATGTAAGTTAAAAAATACTTCACCCTAGATCATCTCAATGAAATTATACGTGGTTTTTATTACGATGCAGATGATAACATTAACAAGCCCCCTGAAATCTCCGAATCACATTTAAAGAAAAAGGACATCATACTGTCTTCAGCCGAAATGTTAAACTCGGTAAGAAACTTAAATTTAATGATTAGTTTTTTTACTGACGAAGATGATGAACATTGGCAAATGCTACTAATAGTACAAGAGATTTTAGAAATACACCCATAGAAATTTGGTTACAAAATACGTTAAAACCGATATTACACATTAGTATAATCTTTCACGATTTAGGGAAATCGGGTATGTATGTTAAAAAGTAGTATAGTATTTATTAATAATCTATGAAAAATTTATTTTGGAAAATTAATATTAGTTTGACAAAACTTGTTACAGGAAATGTGATATTAAAAACTCACTATATTAAATTCAATCGGAACAATAATTTTAAATATTAGAAACACTGGAATAATTTTTTCACGTTTTGAAAAAAAAGGATTTTGAAATTTGCTAAAGACTATACTAAAATTTATGAGTCATTCAAAAATAAAGTGCGGGTCAAAAATACGAAGACGAAAAGTGCGTAACCCACCGTGCAACTCCACCAACTCACACTGCACAATTATAGCATATAAATACGCACATTATCATTATTATTATTAGTATTTGTACACATAACAATGTAGAATACATATTCGCTGGTGGAACTAGCTTAACCTTTACTGATATACATAATGCGCAAACATATACTGAATGGTGAGAATTTTTAGAATGGGGAGAAACGGCATAGTGCTTCATAACTCGACTTACAGTTCTAGGTTAAAATTGTTGGGGCCCCGAAATTAATACTCAAAAAAGAATCTTTGTGAAATCTTAAAATTTAGGTAAATTCTTTTGGAATCATTCTCAATTTTTGTAAAATATTTGAAGTCCTTAAAATATTAAAAATACCTGAAATCTTTGTGAAATTTGTATGAATTATTTGTGAATGCTTGGTTTAAAATTTGTTTGTAAAATTTTTCGTGTTAGTTTGAAATAATTGATACCTTTAAAATATTGTAAGATTTATTAAAACCTGATCTGATAGTGCTGTTCCCTTTTTAAAATGTTTAAACTCCTTTAAATCTTATGAAATATTTAAAAGCGTTGTGAAATTGTTGTCCAATATTTTTAAACTAGTGATGAACACGCCTTTTTTAAATCGCTCAAATCGATCAAATATTTTCAAAATGGTCAAAAATCTTTGTAAAACGTTCAAAAATTCTTTTAAATATTTTAAAATCTTAAAAATATATTGCAATCTTCTATAATCTTTAGCAATACTTTGTAATCTGATGCTCAAAACCTGAGAGGTAAAATCCTTGAAACTTTCAACTAATAAATTTTATAATTTGTAAGTTGAATATCACAAAAAAGTATCCTTTAGCCAATTATTACCAGAAATGCCTTAAAAACAAAACACTGGAAAACACGTGTCCATACATGGATCTTCACGAGTTTAGCGGGAAACA
>NW_022873178.1:0-1053 GCF_010883055.1 Belonocnema kinseyi | reverse complement strand
TTCCTGTTCTCAATTCTGAACCCTGAGTAATATTAAAAATACATCATATCATGGATCAGCAAATGTGATCTTCTAGTAATTAACATTGGGCTTTCAGTCAATAGCAGAAAGACTATTAATTTGCACCTTTTTTCCGAAAATATTATTAATGAATATCTAGGATATGAACAGTGCACAAATGAATGGACGATTTTTCCTGATAAAATTATGACAGCTAAACGTGATGAGATAAAATATATTTCATAGCGTTATGGAAATATACAATCAAAATTAAATGAAACTTGACGAATAAGTTGAAAAAGATATTCAGCTATATAGTCAAAAAAAAAAAAAAAATTCTTCGGTCGCTAGGACTCGAACATTCGCTCCATAGTGAATCTGATTTTTAGTCAGACAACACAGGAGATCTGACTTTTTGTCAGATGCCTTAGCCACTCGGCTACAGCTGCGGATATTATTTCGGATGTGATTTTAGCACACAATCTTCCCCCGGAATACAACTTAAGAAAAAATTTCTCATATCGCTGTGCAGAAAATCTAAAATCCAAAAATTTTCAGATTATGTTCGTGTTCTCAATTCTGGATCCTGAGAAATTTTAAAAATACATCATATCATGGATCAGTAAATGTGATCTTCTAGTAATTAACCTTGGGCTGTCAGTCAATTGCAGAAAGACTATTAATTTGCAACTTTTTTCCGAAATTATTACAAATGAATGGCTAGCTTATAAGCGGCGTGCAAATAAATGGACGATTGTTGGTGCTAAAATTAAGACAGCGTAAAGGTGATGAGATAAAATATATTTCATAGCGTTATGGAAATATACAATCAAAATTCATATAAACTTGACAGATACGTTTAAAAAGATATTCCGCTATATACTCAAAAAAAACAAATTCCTCGTTCGCTAGGACTCGAACATTCGTTCCTTAGTGGAATCTGATTTCTATTCAGACACCACAGGATATCTGATTTTTTGTCAGACGCCTTAGCCACTCGGCTACAGCTGCGGATATTATTTCGGGTGTGATTTTAGCACACAATCTTCTCCC
>NW_022873177.1:0-1256 GCF_010883055.1 Belonocnema kinseyi | reverse complement strand
TTGAAAATATCACATTTTATAATTTCTATTGTAAAATGAACCGTATATGTGCATTGACATGATTTCAGGCCAACGTTTGATCAGATTTGACCCACGTCCGGAAATACGATTTTTGATTTTCTTTTTATTTCTTTACACAGTAGCTTTGAAAATCTCATATTTAAAAGTGTCACATTTTATAATTTCTATCGTAAAATGGACCGTACATGTGCATTGACATGATTTCAGGGCAACGTTTGATCAGATTTGACCCACGTCCGGACATAAGATTTTTGATTTTCTTTTTTCTTTTAATTTCTTTAGACAGTAGCTTTAAAAATCTCATATTTAAAAATGTCACATTTTACAATTTCTATTGTAAAATGGACCGTATATGTGCATTGACATGATTTCAGGGCAACGTTTGATCAGATTTGACCCACGTCCGGACATAAGATTTTTTCTTTTTTTTTCTTTTAATTTTTTTAGAATGTAGCATTGAAAATCTCATATTTAAAAATGTCACATTTTATAATTTCTATTGTAAAATGGACCGTATATGTGCATTGACAAGATTTCAGGGCAATGTTTGGTGTGATTTGACCCACGTCCGGACATACGATTTTTGATTTTCTTTTTTATTATTTTTCCTCTGGAAAATATCTTTAAAAATATGATATTAAAAAATGTCACATTTGATTAATTCAATGTCAAAATAGACCGTATAAGGGCATTGACACGATTGGTGAGGCCCGTTTTGTCGAATTGGACACTTTTTTGATAATAGAACAATAATTTTTAACTTTGTCTTGACACCTCGTGAATACGGCGTGTCGATATTAGTATTTAAAAAATTAGTAAAATATATTTTTTTAAATAGAAAATTAACATTTGCCGGAAAAAATTTGATTTTGCTCTCATTTCTTTTTAAAGAAAAAATTGGAAAACCCGAAAGTGAGAATGTATTTTTTTAACCTTCCCCTACATTACTGTTCAAAAAAAGTTAAAAAAAAAAGAAATATTAAAAAAAAAAATTATTTAGTATGGAACCGTCTAATTGCTTTACGTTTTCACGTTTGGTCAGATTTGAACCACGTCCGGACATACGATTTTTGATTTTCTTTGTTCTTTTCATTTCTTTAGACAGCAGCTTTGAAAATTTCATATTTAAAAAAGTCACATTTTATAATTTCTATTGTAAAATGGACCGTATATGTGCATTGACATGATTTCAGGGCAACGTTTGATCAGATTTGACCCACGTCCGGACATAAGAT
>NW_022873176.1:0-1404 GCF_010883055.1 Belonocnema kinseyi | reverse complement strand
TTCAGAAATACATACAATTGCTTTGAAAGAAATTTTTAATTCAGAAATATTTCATTTAAACACTCAATAATTCATACGTATAAAACACAAACTTTTAACACCGTTTAATTTTACAATTTTTTATATTAAATTATTTTAAAATACGAAATAACCGTTTAAAAATTTTTATGACTAACATTTTAGAGATTTCTGGTTAAAAAATAAAAATTACGCTATTATTTTTAAGGTTCAAAATGATAATAATTCAAAAAAATTTCAGTTTGTAACATTAAAAATTGAACGATTAAATTAATTTTTTAACTAAAAATTTTTAAAAATAAAAGTTACATTGTTTTTATTTTAAGTTGTTCCAGATTAATATTTTTGCATTGTTATTTAGAGATAAAAATTTTAGTTCGCCAATTGAAAATGTTAGAAATTAACTTACTATCAAATAATTGAATTTTCAAATAAAAAAAAAAGAGAATAACAAATTTCCAACAAAATAATTACATTTTCCACTAAAATGATAAATCTTCAACAACAAAAGAAGTTTTAATTTTTGATTAAAAACTGTTGAACTCATCCAAAAAGATATTAATATTACACAAGAGTTGACTTTTTAGTCAATAAGGATTCTTTTTAAATTGTTGAGTTTCAAAGCCAAAAAGATGAATTTTTACAAAACAGTGTAAACTTATTTTTTAACGGAATAGTTCAAGGACTTCTGGTTAAAAAATGTAAACTTACTTTCAATGCTTTATTCAACTTTCAACTTTCAATTCGTTTATTTTAAGTCGCTTTATATGATTAATTTTTACATTTTTATTTATAAATCCAAACTCCAAAGTCTTATTTACGAATTGACAATTTTAAAAATCGAACGGTGTAACAAAACAGTTTCATTTTCAACTAAAAATAAAATAAAAACAAAGTTTCAACCAAATCCTTAAATTTTTAACGAAGGAGATGAATTTTCATTTAAAATTATGAATCTTCATAAAAAAAAGGCTTACATTTTTTATTAAAAACTGTTAAACTCATCCAAAAAGAAAAAATTTTCACAAAACAGTTGAATTTTCAGTCTTTAACTAAAATAATGAATTTTCAAAAAAAAAGATAAAAGTTTTTTTTTATTAAAAACAGTTGAAGTCATCCAAAAAAGTAAATTTTTTACCAAATAGTTGACTTTTCAGTCAAGAAAGAAATTTGTTTAAATTCTTTACATGTAATGCAAATTAATCGTGTATTCGACCTCAGTTTAATTACATTCAAAATTATTTCTTAGCATAATTATATAGGTTGAAATTTTTATTTTGGTAACTTAGAATTAAGAATTAATTGTTTACAGCATGCCGGGGCGAATGATGATTGAATGTGTGTGTGAATGAAGTATATTTAGTTTTTATTTTTCGTTTGTGAGAG
>NW_022873175.1:0-3182 GCF_010883055.1 Belonocnema kinseyi | reverse complement strand
AGTTTTCAAATTCAGAAGAGGAGAAATGGGTTGCGCGCGCAACCCATGCATTTATATCGTCTCCTACCATATTCACACGGACATAGACGTGTCATAGTATTGAACCACGTCTCGTTTCAGATCTGGGATCACTGGTCAGTTGTCTCCGAGCACTTGGAGAGTCAGGACAGGCATTTTCACGCGACGTGTTTCTGTGAGTGGTGCAAGCCGAAAATGCAGCGTTCGTTAGAACAAAGGTACGCGATTAAATTCTGGGTGAAACTCGGTAAATCTGCGACAGAAACGTTTGATATGATCAAGCAGGCTTACCCAGATGTTGTTTTAGCAAGAAGTGGTGTGTTTCAGTGCCACCAGGCCTTTTTGGAGGGCCGGGAAGAGGTCGCGGATGAAGACCGTGCTGGAAGACCTTCGACTTCGACAAACACCGACAATGTGACTCGTGTGCGCAAAGTTTTGAACTCAGACCGTCGACTGAATATTCGTTTAATTGCTCAGATGTTAAATTTATCAAAATCTGTGGTTCAATCGGGTCAATCAGGTCCGAAAAGACATCGCAGCCGACTGGAAGTTGCACCACGACAACGCCCCGGCTCACACCGCCTTTCTTGTGAACAGCTACCTGACCAAGGACGGCATCCCATCGCTTCCGCAGCCACCCTACAGCCCAGATGTGGCCCCCCGCAGACTTTTTTTTTCCCTCGCCTGAAAAGTCGGATGAAAGGCAAGCTATTTTGAGACGACAGAGGGGATCCAAGCAGCATGCACCGCGGCTCTCAAGGCTATTCCGGAGAATGGCTTCCGTGACGCCTTCAATGCTTGGAAATCGCGCTGCATCGACGCAGAAGGAGCCTATTTTGAAAGTTTTTAAAGAATTGTAACGAATGGCTCAATAAATTTTTTTAAATCGACTCAGTCCTATTACTTTCCGGACAAACCCTGTATATAAGTTTCCTTAGTTTTTTATTTAGTTTCTTTTAATTATTTTCTTTATTTTGTATTAATTGAGAAAAATAAGTTAAAACTTTAAAATTGTCTCCAACTATACTTTCCAGCTGGTCGATTAAGCTTTTGTTTGCATTTACTTGATTAACTGTTTGCATATTTAATTCCATTCAAAATTTTTGATTTTGCTAAAATAATTATTTTTAATTCTTTCCCTTAATAAAAAACTTGCTTTTTTTAATTTGTTCGTAAATAAATTTATTTTCTAATAATTTAAATAATTGATTAAATTTCAGTTTCTTTTATAAAATTTTAAAGGCTTATGCATTATAAATTAATTACCTCATTAAGGCCATGTGATGAGTATAACAGCTGATCAAGCCAGTCTTAAGATCAATATCTTTTTTTCCATATCGAAAAATAAAAGTTTGAATAACGCGTAAATTTTTTTCGGGAAATGTTCATAAATGTTAAAGGATCGTTTGTGGCCTTGCAAAGATTTAGCGGAAGAAAAAAGTTTATTTATGAAAATAATTATTATCGATGGACGCATTCATTCTTTACAGCAGAAGTTTGACTTCTCACTTTCTGTGTCGGCAATCATGCAATCTATTTTACCCACAGACCCGTGGAAGTTCGAAATTGTCTGCTCGCTGCGCTAGTGCTGCTCTGAAACAGCTGATATGTATGTCAGACACGTGCTATTTAATGATTTCAATTTGTTTATTTGCATCAAAAGTGCAAACATTAGTAGTTGGATTATTTGTGTATAATGTTCGTGAGCGGTTTTTGTTGTTTTGCCCCACTTTGATCAATATAAACCTCATAACTAGCCCATTGCCAACATTGCAAATTGCTTGCAGGGTTTGATGACAGCACGGTCGGTATTTCTCCAAAATAGTAACTTTTTTCAGTATTCTAATTATTTAGGACCAGAGACATATTCTTGCATGCCTTCTATTTATCGTGCCAAATTTTTAGCACGATATCTCATTCCGTGTGGACGTAAGTTGGGAAAGAAAACTTCCACTGGTATTTTCTTCAACAAAATTTTTTTCTCAAAATTTCCACCGGAACAAAGCATAGACGTGGAATTTATTACCTCCTCTTTCATTTCCCAAACTTTCAGAGCCATACCTCATTTCGTTTAGACGTAAGTTGGGAAAGAAAAACTGAAGACCAGGTATAGTCATGTGACCCTTTCGTCACATGGCCTTAACAAAAAAGGTTTTTTAAAGAAAAATAACGACAATCATGCAAAAAACTCCACTTTTTTATTTGAAAAAGATATTAACAATGTTTATTTCTTGCACAATTAAAAAGTAATTTGGAAGGAATTGCATATTTGAATAAAATTATGAATCGGACCAAAAAATACATTATCTGACACTTTTTGGTTAGACTTATTTTTTAAAAAATTGTATACTCCTTTTCAAAGATCTTTATTGAAAACCGAACTTTAATTCCGCACTATTGTATCATTCACAACTTTCTTCTAACTGCAATTCATAACATAGTAGACAATTAGACATAATGTAAAAATTACAATGAACATGACAGTCAAAACTGTCATCTAGGTACTTGAAGTTAAAGTGAATATTTATCTCTGGCAATAATAAAACTTCCATTTTAATATTGAGTCTATTAAATTAAAAAGGAAGATATTTTAAAATTATTTACGCCTAGCGTTATAATGCATAAAGCTTTTTGTTCTTCAAAGATCAATATGTTATGCGCAAAAGAACGTTTAGATATTTTTAAAAAGTAACCGAATTGCTGTTAGGCAATTCGGTGTTTCTTTATTAACTTTTTTATACAATTATTGTCGTAGGCAAGATTAGAACTGAACTCGAGACCATAGGTATGGTCCTACTTATAGTCTAGCGGATACATGTGTGATTACCTAAATCTATGTCGCAAGTAGGTCAAAGTCAACTGCGTAACACCCCCCTTTGTAGACAAGGTTTAGTCCTCTAAATCTATTTTAAATTTTCTGGATTTTATTGGTTCTATTGGGTTCATTAACGGTTGAGCAGATGCAGTGTAGGTTACAATTTTGTGGAGTAATTTGATTTTTTGTTTTAACGCAAAATAAACAAAGTTTTTTAGGAAATAATGCCCTAAACAATTCGAAGATTCCACATTTGTTTAATGCCCATAAGAATGCTAACAATAAAGAGAAGTATCCTACATACTTAAGCCAGTCTAAACTGGTTTCTACCCATGTTTTCATACGCCGA
>NW_022873174.1:1365-1637 GCF_010883055.1 Belonocnema kinseyi | reverse complement strand
CTTTTCTATTTGGCGTGCTTCTCTCGAAATTAAATTATATTCGAAACTACAGTTTTAATATCAATAAAATAAAAGTGATTATTAATCGATTTATCTTTCCGTTGATATCGGTAAAAAGTGTTTTTTTCAAACAAAACACTCCAAAAATAATGCAATATTTGCACTTTTCATTATTTACTGTTGATTGATATACTTTTCTATTTTGCGGGCTTCTCTCGAAATTTAATTATATTCGAAACTACAGTTTTAATATCAATAAAATAAAAGTGATT
>NW_022873174.1:1177-1355 GCF_010883055.1 Belonocnema kinseyi | reverse complement strand
TTATCTTTCCGTAGATTTCGGAAAAAAGTGTTCTTTCTACAAAAACACACGAAAAATAATGCAAAATTTGCACTTTTGGTTATTTAATGTTGTTTGACATACTTTTCTATTTAGCGGGCTTCCCTCGAAATTAAATTATATTCGAAACTACAGTTTTAATATCAATAAAATAAAAGTG
>NW_022873174.1:824-1167 GCF_010883055.1 Belonocnema kinseyi | reverse complement strand
AATTTATCTTTCCGTTGATTTCGGTAAAAAAGTGTTTTTTTTCTACCAAAGGACTCCCAAAATAATACAATATTTGCACTTTTGATTATTTACTGTTGATTGATGTACTTTCCTATTTAGGGGGCTTCTCTCGAAATTAAATTATATTCGAAACTACAGTTTTAATATCAATAAAATAAAAGTGATTCTTAATTAATTTATCTTTCCGCGGATTTCGGTAAAAAAGTGTTTTTTCTTCTACCAAAACACTCCAAAAATAATGCAATATTTGCACTTTTGATTACTTACTGTTGATTGACATACTTTTCTATTTGGCGGGCTTCTCTCGAAATTAAATTATATT
>NW_022873174.1:621-814 GCF_010883055.1 Belonocnema kinseyi | reverse complement strand
GTTTTAATATCAATAAAATAAAAGTGATTATTAATCAATTTATCTTTCCGTAGATATCGGTAAAAAAGTGTTTTTTTCAACCAAAACACACCAAAAATAATGCAATATTTGCACTTTTGATTATTTCCTGTTGATTGATATACTTTTCTATTTGGCGGGCTTCTCTCGAAATTAAATTATATTCGAAACTACA
>NW_022873174.1:319-521 GCF_010883055.1 Belonocnema kinseyi | reverse complement strand
AATACTGCAAAATTTCCACTTTTGTTTATTTAATGTTGATTGACATGCTTTTCTATTTGTCGGACTTCTCTCGAAATTAAATTATATTCGAAACTACAGTTTCAATTTCAATAAAATAAAAGTGATTATTAATCAATTTATCTTCCCGTAGATTTCAGTAAAAAAGTGTTTTCTTCTACCAAAACACTCGAAAAATACTGCA
>NW_022873174.1:0-309 GCF_010883055.1 Belonocnema kinseyi | reverse complement strand
AAAATTTCCACTTTTGTTTATTTAATGTTGATTGACATGCTTTTCTATTTGTCGGACTTCTCTCGAAATTAAATTATATTCGAAACTACAGTTTTAATATCAGAAAAATAAAAGTGATTATTAATCAATTTATCTTTCCGTAGATTTCGGTAAAAAAGTGTTTTTTTCTACCAAAACATTCCAAAAATAATGCAATATTTGCACTTGTGATTATTTACTGTTGATTGATATACTTTTCTATTTAGCGGGCTACTCTCGAAATTAAATTATATTCGAAACTACAATTTTAATATCAATAAAATAAAGGTG
>NW_022873173.1:0-1118 GCF_010883055.1 Belonocnema kinseyi | reverse complement strand
GTTTGATGGAAAATTTATACTTTTTGATTAAAAATTAAATTTTTCGGTTGAATTATGAACTATAAATATGTTTTGCTTGTAAAGTCGTTCTGTTGTAAATGCAAATATATTGTTAAAAATTAAAATTATAAGTTTTGGGTGGAAATACTCTTTTTGTTTTTAAAATTAAAAAAAAAATACGTTTTTTTAACAAGGTTTTTTAATATCGTTTAAATATTTCAACTTTTTGTAGATAATTCGTCCTTTTTACTTTAAAATTAAATAACTTCTTTAAAAATTCATGTATTTTGTTTAAGATTTGTCTTTTTTTGTAGATTATCAATTTTCTTGGTCGAAAATTCATCTGATTGGTCGAAAATTTAACAACTTTGTTTAAAATTAATTTTTTCTTTAGAAAATTATTTATCTTTATCTGAAAATGTAACTATTATATGATTGATTAAAAATTAATCGTTTATATTGGTTAAGTTGGAAAATCGTTTTTTTTTTGTATAGAACATTAATTTTCTTAGTCATAAATTCACCTATTCCCTTGAAAATTTAACAATTTTGTTGAAAATTCGTTTTTTTTTCTTGTTCAATTCAATTTTTTAGCACAGTTTTTATCTGGAAATTGTACTATTCCATTTTTGCTTGAAACTTTATCCTGTACATTTTATTGGTTAAAACATCAATTATTTGATAGAAAATTAATTTATTTTGTTGAAAAGTAAACTTTTGGGTTGAAAATTGATTTATTGTGTTAATTAGATTTTTTTCCTAAAATTAAAAAAACTGCAAAATAAAAAAAGTGCCTTAAAATCGTCCTGATTCCTTTTTTTTTTTTAATTTTTAAAATCTTTTCAAATACTCACTTAAAATTATTTTTTCAAACTAAAAAATCATTTTCAATTTTCTTAGCAATCACAAAAATTTTTGTTACTCTTTTTGAATATTTTACAATTCTCAAAAGCTTTTTTTTTTAATCTGCAAAAATCCACATCGTGTTTCAAATTATTTCAAATAATTTCAAGTTCCTCTTCTTTATTCATAATGTGTCCCCTAAGGGTTTACATGACTTCCATTCCTTACAATCTTTCCGTTTACATCTATATATTTTTTACAATCTTATCCTTTCT
>NW_022873172.1:0-6712 GCF_010883055.1 Belonocnema kinseyi | reverse complement strand
TTTTTAATGTAAGAGATTAATTCCGATTGCCAAATTTAATACTGAAAAATTTCAATTTAAAAATAGACTTTTTAATTTAATCGATGAAAGTTTCTGTCGAAAGTGGAATAATGTTGAAAAAAATAGTTGAATTTCTTAGTGAAAGAGATTAATTCCGATTGCCAAATTTATTAGTGAAAATTTGCAAATTAAAAATCGAGTTTTTAATTTAATCGATGGAAGTTTCTGTCGAAATTGGAATAATGTTCAACAAAGTAGTTGAATTTTTTAATGAAAGAAATTAATTCTGATTGCGAAATTTAATAGTAAAAATGTTAAAATTAAAAATCGAGTTTTTAATTTAATCGGGGAAAGTTTCTGTCGAAATTGGAATAATGTTCAACAAAATAGTTGAATTTTTTAATGAAAGAGATTAATTCCGACTGCAAAACTTAATACTGAAAAATTTTAATTTAAAAATAGAGTTTTTAATTTAATCGATGAAAGTTTCTGTCGAAAATGTAATAATGTTCAACAAAATAGTTGAATTTCTTAGTGAAAGAGATTAATTCCGATTGCCAAATTTAATAGTGAAAATTTGCAAATTAAAAATCGAGTTTTTAATTTAATCGATGGAAGTTTTTGTCGAAATTAGAATAATGTTCAACAAAATAGTTGAGTTTTTTAATGAAAGAGATTAATTCTGATTGCGAAATTGCACACTAAAAATCTTGAAATTAAAGTCGAGTTTTTAATTTAATCGAAGAAAGTTTCTGTCGAAATTGGAATCATGTTCAACGAAATAGTTGAATTTTTCATGAAAGAGATTAATTCTGATTGCGAAATTTAATAGTGAAAATCTTCAAATGAAAAATCGAGTTTTTAATTTAATCGATGGAAGTTTCTGTCGAAATTGGAATAATGTTCAACAAAATAGTTTGAATTTTTTAATGAAAGAGATTAATTCCGATTGCCAAATTTAATACTGAAAAATTTCAATTTAAAAATAGAGTTTTTAATATAATCGATGAAAGTTTCTGCCGAAATTGGAAGGTTGTTCAACAAAATAGTTGAATTTTTTAATGAAAGAGATTAATTCCGATTGCCAAATTTAATAGTCAGAATCTTCAAATTAAAAATCGAGTTTTTAATTTAATCGATGAAAGTTTCTGTCGAAATTGGAATAATGTTCAACAGAGTAGTTGAATTTTTTAGTGAAAGAGATTAAATCCGATTGCCAAATTTAATAGTGAAAATTTTCAAATTGCAAATCGTGTTTTTAATTTAATCGATGAAAGTTTCTGTCGAAATTGGAATAATGTTCAAAAAAATAGTTAAATTTTTTGATGAAAGACTTTTATTCTGCTTGCGAAATTTAATTGTAAAAATTTTCAAAATAAAAATCGAGTTTTTAGTTTAATCGATGAATGTTTCTGTCGAAATTGGAATAATGTTCAAGAAAATTGTTGAATTTTTTAATGAAAGAGATTAATTCTGATTGCGAAATTGAACAGTAAAAATCTTCAAATTAAAAGTCGAGTTTTTAATTTAATCGATGAAAGTTTCTGTCGAAATTGGAATCACGTTCAACGAAATAGTTGAATTTTTTATGAAAGAGATTAATTCTGCTTGCGAAATTTAATAGTAAAAATTTTCAAATTAAAAATCGAGTTTTTAGTTTAATCGATGAAAGTTTCTGTCGAAATTGGAATAATGTTCAACAAAATAGTTGAATTTTTTAATGAAAGAGAGTAATTCCGATTGCCAAATTTAATACTGAAAAATTTCAATTTAAAAATAGAGTTTTGAATATAATAGATGAAAGTTTCTGTCGAAATTGGAAGGTTGTTCAACAAAATAGTTGAATTTTTTAATGAAAGATATTAATTCTGATTGCCAAATTTAATAGTAAAAATTTTCAAATTAAAAATCCAGTTTTTGATTTAGTCGATGAAAGTTTCTGTCGAAAATGGAATAATGTTCAACAAAATAGTTGAATTTTTTAATGAAAGAGATTAATTCCGATTGCCAAATTTAATAGTGAGAATCTTCAAATTAAAATCGAGTTTTTAATTTAATCGATGAAAGTTTCTGTCGAAATTGGAATAATGTTCAACAGAGTAGTTGAATTTTTTAGTGAAAGAGATTAATTCCGATTGCCAAATTTAATAGTGAAAATTTTCAAATTAAAAATTGTGTTTTTAATTTATTCGATGAAAGTTTCTGTCGAAATTGGAATAATGTTCAACAAAATAGTTGAATTTTTTAATGAAAGAGTTTTATTCTGCTTGCGAAATTTAATAGTAAAAATTTTCAAATTAAAAATCGGGTTTTTAGTTTAATCGATGAAAGTTTCTGTCGAAATTGGAATAATGTTCAAGAAAATGGTTGAATTTTTTAATGAAAGAGATTAATTCCGATTGGCAAATTTAATACTGAAAAATTTCAATTTAAAAATAATGTTTTTAATTTAATCGATGAAAGTTTCTGTCGAAAATGGAATAATGTTGAACAAAATAGATGAATTTTTTAATGAAATAGATTAATTCTGATTGCCAAATTTAATAGTGAACATTTTCAAATAGAAAATCGAGTTTTTAATTTAATGGGTGAAAGTTTCTGTCGAAATTGGAATAATGTTCAACAAAACAGTTGAGTTTTTTATTGAAAGAGGTTAATTCTGATTGCGAAATTGAACAGTATAAATCTTAAAATTAAAAATCGAGTTTTTAATTTAATCGATGAAAGTTTCTGTCGAAATTGGAATAATGTTCAACAAAACAGTTGAGTTTTTTAATGAAAGAGATTAATTCTGATTGCGAAATTTAATAGTAAAAATTTTCAAATTAAAAATCGAGTTTTTAATTTAATCGATGGAAGTTTCTGTCCAAATTGGAAGATTGTTCAACAAAATAGTTGAATTTTTTAATGAAAGAGATTAATTCTGATTGCCAAATTTAATAGTAAAAATTTTCAAATTAAAAATCCAGTTTTTGATTTAGTCGATGAAAGTTTCTGTCGAAAATGGAATAATGTTCAACAAAGTAGTTGAGTGTTTTAATGAAAGAGATTAATTCTGATTGCGAAATTGAACAGTAAAAATCTTCAAATTAAAAATCGAGCTTTTAATTTAATCGATGAAAGTTTCTGTCGAAATTGGAATGTTGTTCAACAAAATAGTTGAATTTTTTAATGAAAGAGTTTAATTCTGCTTGCGAAATTTAATAGTACAAATTTTCAAATTAAAAATCGAGTTTTTAGTTTAATCGATGAAAGTTTCTGTCGAAATTGGAATAATGTTCAAGAAAATAGTTGAATTTTTTAATGAAAGAGATTAATTCTGATTGCGAAATTTAATAGTAAAAATTTTCATATTAAAAATCGAGTTTTTAATTTAATCGATGAAAGTTTCGGTCGAAAATGTAATAATGTTCAACAATATAATTGAATTTTTTAATGAAAGAGATTAATTCCGATTGTCAAATTTATTAGTGAAAATCTTCAAATAAAAAATCGAGTTTTTAATTTAATCGATGAAAGTTTCCGTCGAAAATGGAATAATGTTCAACAATATAATTGAATT
Source organism: Belonocnema kinseyi (assembly GCF_010883055.1). Lineage (NCBI taxonomy): Eukaryota > Metazoa > Arthropoda > Insecta > Hymenoptera > Cynipidae > Belonocnema > Belonocnema kinseyi. The sequence goes on along the minus strand of NW_022873172.1, from coordinate 3,150 downwards.
TTTTAATCAAAGAGATTAATTCCGATTGTCAAATTTATTAGTGAAAATCTTCAAATAAAAAATCGAGTTTTTAATTTAATCGATGAAAGTTTCAGTCGAAATTGGAATAATTTTCAACAAAATAGTTGAATTTTTTAATGAAAGAGATTAATTGCTATTGCCAAATTTAGTAGTAAAAATTTTCAAATTAAAAATCGAGTTTTTAATTTAATCGATGAAAGTTTCTGTCGAATTTGGAATAATGTTCAACAAAATAGTTGAATTTTTTAATGAAAGAGATTAATTCTGATTGCGAAATTTAATAGTAAAAATTTTCAAATTAAAAATCGAGTTTTTAATTTAATCGATGAAAGTTTCTGTCGAAAATATAATAATGTTCAACAAAATAGTTGAATTTTTTAATGAAAGAGATTAATTCCGAATGCCAAATTTAATAGTGAAAATCTTCAAATTAAAATCGAGCTTTTAATTTGATCGATGAAAGTTTCTGTCGAAATTGGAATAATGATCAACAAAATATTTGAATTTTTTTAATTAAAGAGATTAATTCTGATTGCGAAATTTAATAGTAAAAATGTTAAAATTAAAAATCGAGTTTTTGATTTAATCGATGAAAGTTTCTGTCGAAATTGGAATAATGTTCAACAAAATAGTTGAATTTTTTAATGTAAGAGATTAATTCCGATTGCCAAATTTAATACTGAAAAATTTCAATTTAAAAATAGACTTTTTAATTTAATCGATGAAAGTTTCTGTCAAAAATGGAATAATGTTCAAAAAAATAGTTGAATTTCTTAGTGAAGGAGATTAATTCCGATTGCAAAATTTATTAGTGAAAATTTGCAAATTAAAAATCGAGTTTTTAATTTAATCAATGGAAGTTTCTGTCGAAATTGGAATAATGTTCAACAAAATAGTTGAATTTTTTAATGAAAAAGATTAATTCTGATTGCTAAATTTAATAGTAAAAATTTTCAAGTTAAAAATTGTGTTTTTAATTTAATCGATGATAGTTTCTGTCGAAAATGGAATAATGTTCAACAATATAATTGAATTTTGTAATGAAAGAGATTAATTCCGATTGTCAAATTTATTAGTGAAACTCTTCAAATAAAAATCGAGTTTTTAATTTAATCGATGAAAGTTTCTTTCGAAATTAGAATAATTTTCAACAAAATAGTTGAATTTTTTAGTGAAAGAGATTAATTCTGATTGCGAAATTGAACAGTAAATATCTTCAAATTAAAAATCGAGTTTTTAGTTTAATCGATGAAAGTTTGTGTCGAAAAGGGAATAATGTTCAACAAAATAGTTGAATTTTTTAATGAAGGAGATTAATTCCGATTGACAAATTTAACAGTGAAAATCTTCAAATTTAAAAACGAGTTTTTAATTTAATCGATGAAAGTTTCTGTCGAAATTGGAATGATGTTCAACAAAGTAGTTGAATTTTTTAATGAAAGAAAAAAATTCTGATTGCGAAATTTAATAGTAAAAATTTTCAAATTAAAAATCGAGTTTTTAATTTAATCGATGAAAGTTTCGGTCGAAATTGGAATAATGTTCCACAAAATAGTTGAATTTTTTAATGATAGAGATTAATTCTGGTTGCGGAATTTAATAGTAAAAATTTTCAAATTAAAAATCGAGTTTTTAATTTAATCGATTAAAGTTTCTGTCGAAATTGGAATAATGATCAACAAAATAGTTGAATTTTTTTAATGAAAGAGATTAATTCTCATTGCGAAATTTAATAGTAAAAATGTTAAAATTAAAAATCGAGTTTTTAATTTAATCGAGGAAAGTTTCTGTCGAAAATGGAATAATGTTCAACAATATAATTGAATTTTGTAATGAAAGAGATTAATTCCGATTGCCAAATTTATTAGTGAAAATCTTCAAATAAAAATCGAGTTTTTAATTTAATCGATGAAAGTTTCTGTCGAAATTAGAATAATGTTCAACAAAATAGTTGAATTTTTTAGTGAAAGAGATTAATTCTGATTGCGAAATTGAACAGTACATATCTTCAAACTAAAAATCGAGTTTTTAGTTTAATCGATGAAAGTTTCTTTCGAAATTGGAATAATGTTCAACAAAATAGTTGAATTTTTTAATGGAAGAGATTAATTCTGGTTGCGAAATTGAACAGTAAAAATCTTCAAATTAAAAATCGAGTTCTTAATTTAATCGATGAAAGTTTCTGTCGAAATTGGAATAATGTTCTACAAAATAGTTGAATTTTTTAATGAGAGAGATTAATTCCGATTGCCAAATTTAATAGTAAAAATTTTCCGATTAAAAATCGAGTTTTTAATTTAATCGATGAAAGTTTGTGTCGAAAAGGGAATAATTTTCAACAAAATAGTTGAATTTTTTAATGAAGGAGATTAATTCCGATTGCCAAATTTAACAGTGAAAATCTTCAAATTTAAAGACGAGTTTTTAATTTAATCGATGAAAGTTTCTGTCGAAATTGGAATAATGTTTAACAAAGTAGTTGAATTTTTTACTGAAAGAAAAAAATTCTGATTGCGAAATTTAATAGTAAAGATTTTCAAATTAAAAATCGAGTTTTTAATTTAATCGATGAAAGTTTCGGTCGAAATTGGAATAATGTTCCACAAAATAGTTGAATTTTTTAATGATAGAGATTAATTCTGATTGCGGAATTTAATAGTAAAAATTTTCAAATTAAAAATCGAGTTTTTAATTTAATCGATGAAAGTTTCTGTCGAAATTGGAATAATGATAAACAAAATAGTTGAATTTTTTTAATGAAAGAGATTATTTCTCATTGCGAAATTTAATAGTAAAAATGTTAAAATTAAAAATCGAATTTTTAATTTAATCGAGGAAAGTTTCTGTCGAAATTGGAAGGTTGTTCAACAAAATAGTTGAATTTTTTAATGAAAGAGATTAATTCTGATTGCCAAATTTAATAGTAAAAATTTCCAAATTAAAAATCCAGTTTTTGATTTAGTCGATGAAAGTTTCTGTCGAAAATGGAATAATGTTCAACAAAATAGTTGAATTTTTTAATGGAAGAGATTAATTCCGATTGCCAAATTTAATAGTGAAAATCTTCAAATTAAAAATCGAGTTTTTAATTTAATCGATGAAAGTTTCTGTCGAAATTGGAATAATGTT
>NW_022873171.1:0-1025 GCF_010883055.1 Belonocnema kinseyi | reverse complement strand
ATATCCGTTCCCTATTTTCGAAACTTTGTTTTTTTAGCCCGTCTTAATGTTTCTATCAGTTTGAAATTGTATCTTTTCTTATGGTACATTACATATTTTTGTTAAAACTAATAGTTTGAGAAATAATGGCAAAAGAAAGTTTAAATACTATTTCCGAATTTAAGCGCATTAATTTTTTTAATTCTTGAGTTTCTGCGGCTAACAATTCTAAATTGGAAAATGTAAAGCATATCTTAATTGGTACCATATTAAAAACTGTCTTTTATTGAGGAATATTTCATAAGATTATCTGGTCAAGTATAATGCTAGCGGTAATATTACGGAATTGTCCATAATTCTTGCTGGAAATGAGTTCGTCTGATGAAAAATGTTATAATACTAGACAATTCTTACATATTACAATAAATTAAAACATCCTCTGTTTTAGTGTTACATAAGAAAAAAAAGTTAAATCTGGAAACCTTAATAACGAATACTTCTAATTAGAAGCTCTTAAGTAAAGGCATTTGAGAAAATACGTGTAATACTCATGATACATAAGAATTTTAAGATTGCGTTAAACTTACGTTCTATATGTAGATAATTCACTAACGCGAGGAATAGAACTTGATAATAAATGTTCATTTTTATCTCAAAAGGCAAAATGATAGTGACAGAAATCGAACTTCTTCAATCATTTGATATGAACTGGCACGATAAGCGCCTGATGTATATACCTACGAACCTTTATAACTTCTACTGACATGGAAGGCTTTAGTATAAGACTACGATTGCAAAACATTTAAAAATAATTTTCAAAACGATCAAATAAAATTTTGAAACTTTAATTAGACTGCGTAATGTTACCTCAATTGACACAGAGTGCTTAAAAGTTATTGCATCATAATGCTGAAATTAATTTTAGCCGTACACATTTGATGTATACCTGTATTTGCTGTTCTTTTTAACTACATTCATATATTTTTTATGTACTCATGTACCTCAGTTTATTAAAGAACTATCATCAACTATTAAATACAAATCGA
>NW_022873170.1:0-1491 GCF_010883055.1 Belonocnema kinseyi | reverse complement strand
TTTTGATTTATTTTTCAATTTTTCTTAGAATTTTTGAATATCTTTTACAATATTTAAAATTTTTCGTAGTTTTTTTTTTGGATAAAGTTCTTTTAAAAAATTTCTTTAAAATCTTACATGTTTTTTTACAATTTTTCTAATGTTTTGAAATGTTTTGAAATATTGTTAATCATTCCAATAAAATTATTTAATTAAAAAAAAAGTTAAAAATGAATTTGAAAATCATCGAATTACTCAATTATCTTTAAAACTTTTAAAAATATTTTCTAATTATTTTTTAACCTTTTTCAGAACTTTAATATATCTTTTCAAGTGACTCCTATTGTTTATACAATTTTTGTAAAATCCTGCAAAAAATGGATTCAAAATCTTCTTTATATAAATTTTATTTGTGTTAGATATGTGTTAATTTGTACCGTAAACTGTTTTTTTGAAAAATCAATAATTACGGGCACAATTTTTGGAAAAAATTTTTTTACAAGATCCAAAATTTCTCTTTGAAGAAAAATTATAGCATGTGCTAGGCGACTCGAAGTATACACAATTTTGTGCAGGAAAGAAAAATTCCAAAAACCTAATCATTAATAAAAAAAATTATTTTTTTTTTTTTGAATATTTAAAAAAACTAAAACTTGTGCTAAGGTGTGCTCGAAAAATTTAGTCTTTATTCCCTCTAACGAAAGTATATGAGATATTAAAACTGAAAATGTAAAACTCAAACAAAATACAAAGCCCAAAAATAATCAAATTTCGAAAAACAAAAGCTTGTGCTGAGTTGTGCTCGACAAATGCAATCTTTACTCCCTGTAACAAAATTACGTAAGATCAATAGTTGTCACATTACAATTCAAATGGGAAAATTAAAAAAACATAAAAGATCCAAAAATAGTCAAATTACGAAAAGATAAAACTTGTGCTGAATGGTGCTCGATAACTGCAGTTATTATTCAGCACAAGTTTTGTTTTTTCGAAATTAGATTATTTTTGGGCTTTGTATTTTGTTTGAGTTTTACATTTTAAGTTTTAATATGAGAACTGTCGATCTCACATAATTCCGTTAAAGTGAATAAAGATTATATTTATGGAGCACAACTCAGCACAAGTTAAAGTTTTTTTCGAAATTTTTGAAAATAATAAAATTTGTTGGTTTTCTTTTGAACTGTATAGGTTTATGGAGTTTTTCTGCCCTGTACAAAATTCTGTATACTTTGAGCCACTTAGCACAACCTTTCTTTTTGCTCTAGTAAGAAAATGCGGATCTAGCAAAAAAAAAGTTTTTCTAAAATTTTTCCCATCTAACACAATCTTGCACAACTTCAATTTTTTTTTTTTAAATAAGTTTGCTGATCTAACTTCCAAGACATTTATTTTTTAAACTTTTTCGCAACCTTTTTAAATACTTTGAAGCATTCTTTCAAAACTATGTTATTTAAAATAATAAAAATCCAAAATATAATTTCGAAATCATTACGAACCTAAATTTTTCCACTT
>NW_022873169.1:761-1201 GCF_010883055.1 Belonocnema kinseyi | reverse complement strand
ATTGACTAATAATCACTTTTATTTTATTGATATTAAAACTGTAGTTTCGAATATAATTTAACTTCGAGAGAAGCCCTTCAAATAGAAAAGTATATCAATCAATATTAAATAAACAAAAGTGCAAATTTTGTATTATTTTTCGAGTGGTTTGGTAGAAAAAAACACTTTTTTACCGAAATCTACGGAAAGATAAATTGTTTAATAATCACTATTATTTCATTGATATTAGAACTGTAATTCGGAATATAATGTAACTTCGAGAGAATCCCGCCAAATAGAAAAGTATATCAATCAACAATAAATGAACAAAAGTGCAAACATTGCATTGTTTCTCGAGTGTTTTAGGAAAGCAAAAACACTTTTTTACCGAAATCTACGGAAAGATAAATTGATTAATAATCACTTTTATTTTATTGATATTAAAATTGTAGTTTCGAATA
>NW_022873169.1:571-751 GCF_010883055.1 Belonocnema kinseyi | reverse complement strand
AGTATATCAATCAACATTAAGCAAACAAAAGTGCAAATTTTGCATTATTTTTCGAGTGTTTTGGTAGAAAAAAATACTCTTTTACCAAAACCTAAGGAAAGATAAATTGATTAATAACCTCTTTTATTTTATCGATATTAAAACTGCAGTTTGGAATATAATTAAACCTCGAGAGAAGCC
>NW_022873169.1:388-561 GCF_010883055.1 Belonocnema kinseyi | reverse complement strand
ATCAATCAACATTAAATAAACAAAATTGCAAATATTGCATTATTTTTCGAGTGTTTTAGTAAAGAAGAAACACTGTTTTACCGAAATCTACGGAAAGATAAATTGATTAATAATCACTTTTATTTTATTGATATTAAAACTGTACTTTCGAATATAATTAAATTTCGAGAGAA
>NW_022873169.1:185-378 GCF_010883055.1 Belonocnema kinseyi | reverse complement strand
TAGAAAAGTATATCAATCAACATTAAATAAACAAAAGTGCAAATATTGCATTATTTTTCGAGTGCTTTGGTAGAAAAAGACACTTATTTACCTAAATCTACGGAAAGATAAATTGATTAATAATCACTTTTATTTTATTGATGTTAAAACTGCAGTTTCGAATATAATTAAATTTCGAGAGAAGCCCGCCAAA
>NW_022873169.1:0-175 GCF_010883055.1 Belonocnema kinseyi | reverse complement strand
TATCAATCAACATTAAGTAAACAAAAGTGCAAATTTTGCATTATTTTTCGAGTGTTTTGGTAGAAAAAGACATTTTTTTACCGAAATCTACGGAAATATAAATTGACTAATAATCACTTTTATTTTATTGATATTAAAACTGTAGTTTCGAATATAATTTAACTTCGAGAGAAGC
>NW_022873168.1:0-1512 GCF_010883055.1 Belonocnema kinseyi | reverse complement strand
CTAGTTTCTTAACCTTCTCTCTTACCTCATCATCCACTATCACATAATCAATTACCGTTCCCCTTTCACTTCCTGAGCGTGTATATTCTCCTTTTTCCTCCCTTTCTATATTCTCGTTTAAGATATACCATCCTAACTCCTCCAAGCTCTTTAAAAACTTTTTTCCCTCCCCATTTAGTACCTTATCTTTGGATTTTCTTCCTTTCTCTTCTCCCCATTCCCTTCCTCCTCTGTCTCCTGTTCTCGCATTGAAATCACCACCTATTATCATCCTAATCTCTTCTTTATTTTCTTCAATCATTTCTTTAATCTCCTCTGCTTTTTCCTGCATATCACCGTTCACATAAATCCTCACTACCTTCCACTTCTCTCCTCCCATCATAGCCTCTTCTACTATTACTCCTTCTTTTTGTTCATTCCTGTCTTTTTAATCTTTCCCTGTTATACATTCATGCCTTACTCCTATCACCATTCCTCCTCTTTGCATTTTGCACTTGACATTTGTAACCACTTGGTAACCTTCCCCTTACTCTTTCCCATCCCTTTTCATCTAACCACGTCTCCATCATTATGACTACATCCCATTGTGTCAAATTTTTCATAAACTCGTTATCCTTTCTCTCTAATCCTGCTATATTCCAGTAACAAATCTTTCATTCTTCCCTACTTTTGTTTCTCATCTTTTTTTCCTTCTTACTATTTCATATTTTCCTATCTCCCGTTCCTTCCTCTTCTAGTTTCCCTGCACCTCATTTCTTACTATCTCTTCCTTTCTTCATCCCAATCCCACCATTCTCCATCTATCTGAATTCTCCCATACTTAACCCATGTTCTCTTTCCCTTTTTTCTTTCCTCTTCCGCTATTTTCCTTAATTTATACTGCATCTTCCTTTCTACCCATGTCAAATCATCCTCTATTCTCTCCGGACTACCGTATAATAACCTCTTCTTTGTCATCACCTCCCTCTTATGTTCCCATTTCTTTAGTTTCACCAGTACCATTATCTCCCCTCTTCTCACTTCCCTTCCTATATTTCGCATTTCCTCTATCTCTATCTTAGCACCAATCCTTTTTAGTACTTCGTCTACCCCTTCCTTCAGTTCCTTCCCCTCTAATCTTATACCCTTTATCACTATGTTCAATTTTCTTTCTTCCCTCTCTTTCTTCTCTATTCTTTGTTCTATGTTTCTCAGCCTTTCTATCTCCTTATTCCCACTCACGCCCCCACCGCAATTCCCGTTTGAGCTTTCAAGTTTCTTCATCCTACCTCTTATCTCCTCTACCTTTGTGTTATTAATTTCTTCCTGCTTCCCTAGTTTTTGCTCCAATGACTCCATCCTCTTTTCCAACTTTTCCTTGATTTCTTCCCATTTTTTGATTTCTTTCTTAACTTCAGCCATTTCCCGCCAAATTTCCTTCTTTAATTCCTCTCCCCTTCTCTCCTGCTTTTCTTTATAAATCCCCATTACCTCTATCATCACTTCTCTAATTTCCTTTAGCCTTTCTTCTTT
>NW_022873167.1:0-1236 GCF_010883055.1 Belonocnema kinseyi | reverse complement strand
TATTTATTTTATGATACATAAGTGGGCGAACGAATGAAAACTAAAACTAAACAGTATATATATAATTAAAAATTTGTCATAAAGACAACCGCAGGATTTCGCCGGCAGCGGGTGTTAATCTGGAAAATTGCACCCGCTCCCAGCGAAATCGCGGTAAAATTTCAGTCACAACCACGTCTCACGACCGTGAGATAGATGGTTACAGTCTGTAAAGGAATCAATACGACGATACAGCAAAAGCGTCGTGCACCCCAAGAACACGGAGCGACCCAAAGACAATCGCCTTCTGCATTTTTCCCGCAAGTGTTTTAACATATTGTTGACACGCAGGGATGCTTTTTAGGCCATTAGCAAGTGAAAGCTTGGAACCTCCAAGAGCGACGATGATAAGGACGATTAGTTTAACAGAATATTCCGGGTACAATCTTTGCAACTCCCTTAGAAGGTCTCGATACCTCTCTTTCTTTTCATTCTCCTTGGTTATGATGTTTTTGTCAGCTGGTGCCGAAAATTCGATAACGAACATGGTTCGCTTCTCGAAGTCAAGAAGAACCATGTCAGGCTTCGAGTGAGCAACAGAAACAATTGTCGAGAATATAAAGTTCCAGTATATGCGGCACTTTCCATTCTCGATAATTGACTCGATTTCCCTAGGAGCATTTAGAGGAGCGATATTAAGGTTAATGCCGTAAGAGTGACAAAGACGGTAATAAAGCACTCTTAGTGCCGCATTGTGCCTTTGAATGTAGGTCGTTCCCGCGTGAGTTGGACAACTACTAGGCAGTCTGATAAGTCACTGAAAAATGAAACACAGAGACGATTTTTTGGCCAAAGTCGGTTTTATTTTTCAACATACTCTCCTTTTAGGTCGATACAGCGAGTCCAACGATTTTCTAACTTTTTGATACCGTTCGAAAAGTACTCGATCGGAAGGTCTCCAAAATACGCCTCAGTTTCAGCTATGAGCTCCTCATTTGAGTAAAAACACTTACCGGTAAGCCATCTCTTCAGGTTAGGGAACAAGTAATAGTCGCTGGGGGCCAGGTCTGGTGAATACGGTGGATAAGGAACCAATTCGAAGCCGATTTCATGCAATTTTGCTTGTGCAACTAAGCATGAATGAACAGGCGCATTGTATGCTCCGGTTATGGTTTTACCTTTTTCAAGATAGTCCACGAATATTATGCCATGTGAATCCCAAAATACGGAGGCCATAACCTTTCCGACCCATTGTTG
>NW_022873166.1:0-3205 GCF_010883055.1 Belonocnema kinseyi | reverse complement strand
TTTATCTTTCCGTAGATTTCGGTAAAAAAGTGTTTTTTTTTCTACCAAAACACTCGAAAAAAAATTCAAAATTTACACTTTTGTTTATTTAATGTTGATTGACATACTTTTCTATTTGGCGGGATTCTCTCGAAATTAAATTATATTCGAAACTACAGTTTTAATATCAATAAAATATAAGTGATTATTAATCAATTTATCTTTCCGTAGATTTCGGTAAAAAAGGGTTTTTTTCTACCAAAACACTCGAAAAATAATGCAAAATTTTCACTTTTGTTTATTTTATGTTGATTAATATACTTTTCTATTTGGTGGGCTTCTCTCGAAATCATATTATATCCGAAATTACGCTTTTAGTATTTAAATAAAATAGAAGTGATTATTAATCAATTTATCTTTCCGTAAATTTCGGTAAAAAAGTGTTTTCTTCTACCAAAACACGCGAAAAATAATGCAAAATTTGCACTTTTATTTATTTAATGTTGATTGACATACTTTTCTACTTGGCGGGCTTCTCTCGAAATTAAATTATATTCGAAACTACAGTTTTAATATCAATAAAATAAAACTGATTATTAATCAATTTATCTTCCCGTTGATTTCGGTAAAAAAAGTGTTTTCTTCTACCAAAGTACTCGAAAAATAATGCAAAATTTGCACTTTTGTTTATTTAATGTTTATTGATATGCTTTTCTATTTGGCGGGCTTCTCTCGAAATTAAATTATATTGGAAACTACAGTTTTAATATCAATAAAATAAAAGTGTTTATTAATCAACTTATCTTTCCGTAGATTTGTGTAAAAAAGTGTTTTCTTCTACCAAAACACTCAAAAAATAATGCAAAATTTGCACTTTGGATTATTCACTGTTGATTGATATACGTTTCTATTTGGCGGGCTTCTCTCGAAATTAAATTATATTCGAAACTACAGTTTTAATATCAATAAAATAAAAGTGATTATTAATCAATTTATCTTCCCGTAGATTTCGGTAAAAAAGTGATTTTTTTCTACCAAAACACTCGAGAAATAATGCAAAGTTTGAACTTTTGTTAATTAAAGAAAAATTTTGAATTCCAGGAATTAGAAAATTTTACGACAATTTAAAATTCTCCAATTTAAAAATTCCTAAATAATAAAACTTCCTATACAGATTATGATATTACTGAATTTGAAAAAGAAGCACAATATAAAATTTACGTGATATAATTTCTGAAATAACAAAATATCTGATACTGTAATTTTCTAGTTACTACATTTTCTATTTGGAATATTTTATATTTGTAGAATTTTCAGTCGTCCTCCTGAAGCGGATTAGGTTTTAGGATTCTAGGTGCTGAATGAAATTGCTTGACCGCGCCACGCCCCCAAGACCCGAAAGTGGCCTAAATATGACAATTTGTTCCAAAACAGCCTAGCCTTAGCGCAGTGGTCGGCAAACTTTTGCTTCATTTTCAGGTATGGTCAGGCTCCACCAGACTTAATTTTTTCTACTACATTTCGATCTATTCATGTGCTAAGTGTATGTGAGCTTACTCCAGGTTAGCTAAAACCTGTAAATCGGAAAAACGAATGGATTTTGTTGGCTGGTTAGAGTCAGTGACTTAGACAAAAATCTTGTAAAAGTCAGGAATTTGCTGTTTAAATAATTATCTATGATAATAAGTTAGATAATTTAATTTTTTCAATTAAAATTTTTTATTCAGTATATAAAACATTGTATATTAAAAACTTTCCAAAAGATTGTATTATTTTATCGGCCAGTGAAAATAAAGAAATCGCCAGAGTAAGCTTAATTAGAGTCATCATTTGTGTTTGAAATATCAACTACACTGAAACTTTGATATTGGGTCGATTTTGGGACTGGTCTTGTTGGGGAATTACCCAGATAGAGGGCGGCACACCCATCGCAACTCTTTCTATTCCTATTTTCGGCGTGGCGTCAATGTTCGGAAGAACTTTATCAGGGTTCCGATATCTAGGGTTCAGTGTGTTATGTTATTAGTTTAAAATTAATTTTTTATTTGAAAATTGAACTATTCCATATTTAGCTGAACATTAATTTTTGTACAATGAAAGTTCAACTACTTGGAAAGAAATTGAACAAATTTGTTAAAAATTAATGTTGTTTTCAAGTTTCCAATCTTTACTTGAAAATTGAACTATTTTGTTTAAAATTTAATTTTTTTTCTTAAATTTTTTTATTCACCTAAAAATGTCACTTGGTCAGTTTATTCTCTTGTTGGTTAAAACTGCAACTTTTTGGTTAAAGATTAACTGTTTTGGTGATAAATTAATAGATTCGGTTTGAAAATACAACTGTTTTACAAAACAACTCGTCTTTTGACTTGAAAGTTCAATTACTTTTTTTTCTTCTTGACTGAGAAATCTTTGTATGCTGAAAATTCGTCTTTCTCGTTAAAAAATTGAATTCATGGCTTAAACTACTTTGTTAAATTAATTTTTCCACCAACAATTTCCTCAATGGAAAATTGAACAACTATATATTTTTTAATAAATTCATTTAGTTTGTTGACAATTGATTTTTTCGGTAGAAAATCAATATTTAAACTTAAAAATTCAGGTTTTTGGTTTGAAATTCTATATTTTTGGTGAGAATTTAACTATTCCATTTTTGGTGGAAAATTCTTTTTTTAATGGTAAATTATTTTTTTAACTCAAAATTTGACTATTTTCTTAAAAAAGAATTTCTTCCTGCAACATTAATTGTTTTAACTGAAAATTTAACAATTACTTGTTTTGGTAAAGATTTAGGTTTTTCAGTAGAAAATTATAATTTTCAATTGATACTTAATCTTTTGAATTAAAAATATATCTTGGCTGAAAATTCGATTTTCTTCTTGGCTGAAAATTAATTTTTCAGCTTAAATCCGAGGGTAGTTCAAAAAGTCCTTAGAATGAAGTATAAAAACAATTTTTTTTGGGTAAATTTTTTTTTATTTTTCAACATAATCTCCTTGGAGCTCTATACACTTGGTCAATCGCTTTTCAAATTTTTTTAATCCTTCAGAAAAGTGAGTTTTCGGAAGTTCCACAAAATAAGCACTTACAGAGGCAATGACGTCTTCGTTGTCTGGAAATTTCTGTCCACCGAGACATTTTTTCAAGTTTGGAAATAAGAAAAAGTCACTGGGGGCTAAATCTGGTGAATACGGTGGGTGTTCGACCAATTCGAATTTTAGTT
>NW_022873165.1:0-1019 GCF_010883055.1 Belonocnema kinseyi | reverse complement strand
ATTTTCCAATTCGACTTTTATATTTCGGGACTTTTATAATTTCGGGAATTTTATTATTGGTTATTTTTCAATGTACGAATTTTACAGTGTCAGGAATTTCATGTTTCTCGATTTTTCAGTCGCTTTTCCCGAAAAATAAAATTCCCACATCACTGTAAAAATTCCGAAATTATAACATTGCAATGTTATAATTTCGGAATGTTTACAGTGATGTGGGAATTTTATTTTTAATTTTCCAATTCGGGACTTTTATATTTCGTCAATGCATTGTCGAAATATAAAAGTCCCGAATTGGAAAATTCTCGACAATTTACAATCTTACCGAATTTAAGAATTGCCGACAGAAAATTTCAGAGTTATTAAATATCCGGACTAGACAACTCTTTAATTTGAACAATTAAAAAATAGTTCGCTAAAAAATTTTTTTTAAATAGAATAATAAAATATTTTTACAGAGGAAAAAACTTTTTTAATGTTTAAAGTTTTTAAAAATTATTGTTTGAATTAAAAATAAGAATAATTGAACAAATGTATTTTTGGACAAAAAATGTTGTTTGAAAATGTTTATTTTATTTTTGTACATTACAGAAAACAATCGCAAAAATAAAATTATTATTTAAAAAAATAAAAATAAAAGTCGCGTTAAATCAGCCTGCATTGAATCCTGCAAAGTTTGTCTCATTTGAAGCTCACGTGTTTTAAATTTATGTTTGTATCACATTTTTATACAATTATTGTTATTTTAAATAAAAACAATAATTTAAAAAAATTATACATTAAACCAAATTTCTATGATAAAAATATTTTTGATTATTGTATTTTTAATAAATAAATAATATTGACCCCATAACTGTTTTCTCAATTTCTGCAATTCGGGAATTTTCTAGTTTGTATATTTTATCATTAGACAGCATTCGGCCCGGAGTTTTATTATTCAGGAATTTTCAAATTCGATAATATTGTAAACTGCCCAGAATTTCATTATTCTAGAATTTTTTACTTCGGGATTTTCAGGTTTC
>NW_022873164.1:0-5882 GCF_010883055.1 Belonocnema kinseyi | reverse complement strand
CCCCCCCCCCCTTTACTATACATAATTTATGGATTACAGAAATAATAAAATAATGGACTTGAAGCGTATATTCGCTGGAAAAGCAGCGAAATTTAGCTGTTTTTCAGTGAAATTTCACTGATCAGCAGTTACATTTCACTGTTTTAGCAGTGTATATACGCTGATTTGAATTAGACATATACTGATTCAGATTTAGAGAGTACAAAGAAGATGAATTTTCAACAAAATACAGGAATGTTCAACTCAGAAAGGACAAATATTCAACTGGACTCGTTAATTTTTTTAAAACTTTCAACAAAATAGCTTCATTATCAACTGCGTTTAGTTGAATTTTCAGTTAAATAAATCATTCTATCGACCAATAAGGTGAATTGTTAACAAAATATATGCATTTTCAAGGAAATAGCATTTGAATTTTTAACTACAAAGATTAATTGTCAATCAAGAAGACGAACTATCTACCAAAAAGACGAATTTTCAACCAAAAGAAAAGCTCATACGCGCGCTCGGCGCGCGAATCACTACTTTGTTTGCAATTATTTTATTTGGAAATTAAATTCAATAAAATACCACGATAATCATTTTTGCTTTAATAACTTCTATTTGTACACGAGTTCGCGTGGGTACCCTCTCACGATGCAGAATAAATGATTGTGCATTACTAAACATTTTTATTAAATGTTTAGGCAAATGCGAGTACTTCCAATAACCTCGTATGTAGCCGCATTGTAATTTAATTGTACTAAAATTAATGCATTGATTTTAGGTCCGCCTTAGTAAAGATAAAATTTGAAATGCGCATAGAATGTGAAGTTGAGAGACTTCTGTTCCAGCGTGGATTTAAACATAAAAAATCATATTACAATAATCGATAAGAATACTGGTTATATGTTCGACTGATTAATCACAGTAAAATATATGGAGAAAAGTATTGCAAGAGAAAATATACTACAGAAAATCTTGATAAAGCAAAATATTTAACTGAAGAGACTATGAAATTACTTTAAGAAATTAATAAAAATAGATACTTACTGAAACTAATGAAAATGAAAGTTTTTACCATTATAGAGTTTTAATTCCTTTTTTAATTCTTATTAAATATATAGTCCATACATTTTCTTGTAAAAATTAATTTGTTTAAAATGTTCAAATGGTTCAAAATCTAAAACAAACTTAAATTCTGAATTTGTTTATGAAATTTATTTCTATAATAAATCATTATTGTAAATTTGCAAGGTGTCGTAGGAAAATGTGATTGGAAATATATTCTTTGTTGATTCCGTAAACAATTAAGCCTATTCTTCCAAAAACGCCCTAACTCTTAATTTGCTCACGAAAGTAGTTTAAATAATAAATCTTGAAAATGCGATTATTATAATTAATCGGAAAGAAGTTCTTAATTAAATTTGTAAAAAGAACTGACCCTATTCGTTTGAAAAATAGCCAAATTCTGAATTTGTTATGAAAGTTCTTTAAATAATTAACCATTCTTGTAGATTTAACAAATACCTTAGGAAAGAGTCATAGCAAAGACAATCATAGTTAACTTCGTAAACAAATTGTGTTTATCAATTGAAAAATACCTCTCCTCTCAATATGTTTATGAAAATTGTTTAAATGATTAATAATTATTATAAATTTACAAAGTATCGTAAGAAATGATCATCGAAAGGCAATCTTAGTTCAGATCTTGGAGTGGATAAGTGAAAAAGCTATTACGGATCTTAAGACTAGACTTGGACAAACAGGTACCTAGTTGTCACCTTTCCAGAAACTTGAAAACACAGGTCGAGGAAGGTAGGGAGTAAAATCGCATGCTCCTTCCCCCTCAACCATGGCGCTCTGTGCAACCGCATGGCTTGCACGCCTCAAAATTCGGCCCTTATTTTAAATGAACTGGTTGAAATTAAAAAGTTTAAAATTGTATTGTGTAAAATAAAAAATCGAAGTTTTTGAATGGTTACAGTCTTAAAGCTCCGATTTTTTATATTGAATACTGAATTAAAACATTTACAAACATTGAAACATTTAATTTAGTTTTCGTTTTCAAATTCTCGAATTTTAATTGCTTCATATTGAAAATTATTTATTTAAAAAAAAATTCAACTTAACATTTTCCAATTTTGAAATTTTGAACCAGTTTCTGATTTGACTTTGAGGTCGCCTTGAAAACTTGAATAATTCTTGATTAACTTTCGTGCTAAATTATCTCTTCCAAATATGAATAGGAAATTTTTTATTTTTCTATTAAATATACCTATTTTCAAACAAGCGTCTTGTCTCTTATATCTTATTTCAAAATGTAAACATGGAAAAATTTGAATTAATTTTTTAATTTAAATAATGAAATCTAAGAGAAAATTAAAAAATATTTCAAAACATTTGAAAAATTTTCAAACAAAAAACACATTAGTAGATAGTAAGGCACTTGACTTAAGTTAGCAACATTTTTTTAAATGTTACAAAAATTTATATAATTTTAAAAGATACTTATGAGTAAAAGTTCAAAATATCTTTTAAATTAACTCCAATTTTTCCAAATATTTAGCAGAGCGATTTTCATTTGATCGCGATTTACCTGCTCGGCGTACCCTCGCGCTGTGTCGAGCATTGCCTGAGGGGGACCCTTTTGTCCTCATGACGAATAAAACACGGGACATAACATTTTTATAATATTGTAATCAGCAATTTAAAAATATTATATTCGAAATGTACGTTTATTTGCGACTCCAACGATATGTTACTTGCAATGAAAAGATTAAAATTAGAATAAATTGTCGCAGATATGCTTATTGTTATTTTTCAGCAATTCCCGTCGTCATTTTCTAAGAAATAATTATTAATATAAATTTTCATATTTACTATGACTTTTAAAACAATTTTCAATTGTTCAAACAAATGTTAATTATTTAAACAATAATTTATTCCCTAGAAAATTTAAAAATGTTCTTATTTTTTTATTGAAATGCAATATTTTGTCATTGTTTGAAGTGGTAAATTTGTCTAAAGACATTGCGTAATTATTTGAACAATTAATTATTGTATAATTTCAAAATTTTTTCAATTGAGCCAGAGATGTCCAATTTTATTCAAATTGGTATCATATGCTACTATCGGTTGAATAATTATATAATTTTGAAACACAATTTTTTTATTGTTCAATAATTTTTTTTCTTTAAACAATATTTATTTGCTAAAACAGTTTTTTTCGGTAACTAAAGAATTGCAATAAAATAGAACACATAGCATTATGTTTCTGACTTTATAACGTATAGAAAGAAAAAAATTACCACTTTTTAATTGCTTAAACAAATATAATTTGTTTAAATAATTACTTTTCCAAAAATACTTTCGAAATCGGAATTAATTATGTCTTCTATTTAATACACTGTAAAAAAAATCTATTGAATTTTACATCTCTGGTGGATGTAAATAAAAGGACCCTCGTATATCGGAGTAACATTATGGATCTGTTGTGATATTCCAATTCGGCCGATAATTTTACATGCCAAAAAGTCAAGTTGATTATGTGAAAGAATAAAGTAAAATTTATCAGGTCGACGGGTTTCGAACACTCGAAAGTTCAAACTTCGTACAATTTCATGGAGATTGAAGAAACACATGCCGGACACGTTACCACTTACCTAAAACACATAATATACTATGGGTGTTGTTTTGATGAATAAATATTCCGTAAAAAAAATATGAAATATACGTTTGAATAACCGCATTTTTTCCGTTCTAATAGCAGGAAATGTAAAAGGCAAAATAGGAATAGCTCGGATTCTGTCTACTTTGTGTGAAAGCTGTCAAAAAAGTTGAACATTGCTGTCAATTTCCTCGCATTAAAAATAAAAATGTTCCAAGATTGAAGGATAAAGGCATCGATAAACAACGAAAACGAGAGACGCTTTCGTATTCACATATTATTTGATTAATTATTAAAAATTGTAAATTAATTATAAATAAATTTTTTTACAGTTTCCGCCAGGGCAAAATTAAAGATCTTTGGTAAAATTAAAAATCTCGATGCAATTTTCAATCACAGGAAAGCGATTTTACCGACGCATGGTATTTTTACACGCTGCGACTGAATTTTCTCTTCTGAATGTAAAATTCGTACGAGGGATTGTGTAATTTTATTTTTATCGAGTGTGTAATATTACACTGCTGTTCGAGGGTCCTTTTATTTACATCGCTAGAGTATGTAATTTCACATACTTTTATAAAATCACACAGTTAAGTGTGTGATATTTACAATGATACAAGATTTAATTTTCCGAAACTTTGTAATTTTACACAAATCTTTTTTTACAGTGTAGTTATCCAAAAATAACTGCTTGAGCAAATGAAAATTGTGTGAACAAATAGAACTTTGTTAAACATTAAAAGAAATATATGAAAATTAGGTAATTATTATTACATGTGTATATATACGTATATATGTATGTATGCATGTATGCATGTATGTATGTATGTATGTATGTATGTATGTATGTATGTATGTATGTATGTATGTATGTATGTATGTATGTATGTATGAACGTATGTATGTATGTATGTATGTATGTATGAACGTATGTATGTATGTATGTTGTATGTATGTATGTATGTATGTATGTATGTATGTATGTATGTATGTATGTATGTATGTATGTATGTATGTATGTATGTATGTATGTATGTATGTATGTATGTATGTATGTATGTATCTATGTATGTATGCATGTATGTATGTATGATATTAAATATACGTATTTAATTTTTCAATCAAAATCAAAAGAAAACTTTCTGTACGTAAAAATTAAGTGAAAAATGCACGTAATCCTTTTTTAATAAAACCAATGTCAGAAGCCAAAAAACATTTCTTTGAAAATTATTTTTGAAAAAGTTTTTTTTCAGCGATGCATACTTGCTGAGAACATTTTTCTCTTAATTTTTTTTAAACAGAAACTTATACTTTAAAATTTTACATTAAATTTGAAAATTATCTTTGAATCATTATTATATAAACTCCTAATCTGTTAAGAAAACATAATAATAATAATAATTTGAAATTTAAATAATATATATTAAAATAATTAGGTATAATTATTCATATTATTATTATCAAAATATTATTGTTCTAAAAACTGAAGATAATAAATTTAAAAAATTTATTTATTATAAGAACATTTTATAGTTGAAAAAATCATTAAAACCAATGTTTAGTGAAATAATTAATTTTAAACTGTGATGTGAAATTCAACAATTTTAAAGGAATACTTAAAATTATAAACATTGAAACATTTAGCCCTGTACCAAGGGTTTCTGCTGAATATGGTTACAAAAATAAATAGGCAGTCGCGGAAAACTGTCCAGGGGTGGTTCCGAAGGAACTAACCCCCAAGCGGAGGTGTGAAAACCGTGCCGAAAGCTGAATGGCACCTGGGTCAGGTGTGTAGAACGGTGACTCTGGGATACCGGGCGACCTCTCAGAGTACGCAGCCTTATCCTTGCATGCGGGGCTCTATAAGGATGGACGAACCCCTTTCCCTAACTTCTCGTGGGAACAACAATGACAACACCAAACATAGTTGTAGTAAGTGCGGTTCAAAACAACAGAACGCGCAGGGCTCCCGACAATAGGTCGGCAAACAGTGCCGACCAATCTAGAGCTGGGGAAGCCAATGAAAATGGATTCAATGCGATGGATCGGCGGGATCTCGTGACCTTTGGGTGGGCAGAGCAACTGAATCACGACTTGCTAGACTGCTGCGATGCGAGTGTGGCCCGTGAAAGGGGTTACATGGCACGGCTGTATGCTCTGTGGTGCGAGAAACACCCTGAGCTATCGCACTTTTCGCAGCAACGTCTGCGAAACCATGCTGAACTACTCCGTA
>NW_022873163.1:0-1228 GCF_010883055.1 Belonocnema kinseyi | reverse complement strand
CCGGAGAAACATCAACACCAAGGTTTCTCTCAAGCCTAAAGATCTGGCTGAAATGGATGATGAGCTTCGTGGACATTTTTCCGGTGAATCCGACCTCTGGGCAATCAATTATTGTGTGTATAATGCAGCGAGAGCTTTGGCCGATGCGAACCGTAAAACAAAATCAACGGCTGATCATAAGACCAAAAGTCGAATGCATCAACTTGCTATAAAGATAGGCTGGGCAAGACAGTACGCGTCCCGCATTCAATGTGTGATTGACTGCATCACATCTGGCAGGAATTTTACCGCCAAGGTTCGAAAGTTCGCGCGCGAACTCCGGACCCGTTATCACACACTTAAAAAGTCAAAGCTGCTGACCATCAGGCAGCATATTGTTGAGAGAATACGGATACTATCTGACGCTAAGAGAAGTCTAGAGCGGAGGGAGAGATGGGTCAGAGAAAATCAACAGTTTCTCTCTGACCCATCTCGACTCTACCAAGACCCTCCAGTTACTGTCGAACGCCCACCCAACCAGAGGAGGTCGAAGTGTTTTGGAGAGAAGTCTACGAAGTTCAGCATAGACTGGACGAAGGCTCAGAAAATATAAATAGCTTCAAGGAGTTATGTGTTGCCCTCATAACCCCTGATAAAGAATGCCCACCCATCACTACCGAGGAGGTAAAAAAAGTATTAAGAGGGATGAAGAACTATTCCGCACCGGGACCAGATTGTATCAAAACCTTCTGGTGTAAGAAGTTTTCTTCAACCCATCAGCAATGGCCCGTATTTTCACCTCATATTTGAAGTTGGAAGAGCCGATTCCAGAGTGATTGGTGGAAGGGCGCACAATACTCCTGCCGAAAATAGGCAACTTAGCTGACCCGAAGAACTACAGGCCAATAACTTGTCTGAACACGCTTTATAAGATATTCACAGCTATCCTAAATGATAGGATTGTTCGGGCAAATGAACCTGTGTGGCAAGAAATGTATGAACAACGAGGCTCAAAGAAAGGCGTAGCCGAATGTCGGCAGAACCTGCTCATCGATAGATGTGTCTCCAAGGATGCAGCATTCTACCAGCGTGACCTATCGATGGCCTGGATTGATTATCGGAAAGCTTTCGATTCTACATCCCATAAACTTATCATCTGTCTTTTGGACATCTTAAAGGTTCATCCGCAAATAGTTGGGTGCATAGAGAGATTGATGCCGCTTTGGAAAACCAGATTTACTATCTCATC
>NW_022873162.1:0-1159 GCF_010883055.1 Belonocnema kinseyi | reverse complement strand
TTTGTTATTGCATTTATATTTTGACACAATCTAAATTAAATTTTGTCATCTGGACAATCTTTGTTAAATTAACACCAAAATATTGACAAATATATTTTTTATAAATTAAAAAATTGAGAAATAACAAAGGGCAAAATGAAGAAAACAAACATGCATTAAAGGGATTGCGAGGTTGCTTTGTTTATTTTCATTCCTTACTTATTTTTTTGGTACGTAAAGTTTAACTTTTTATTTATATGACATTTTATAATTGTAAACAAAATTGCGATAGTCAAAGAATGACATTTCGAACCTTGGTGCTTTATAGGTGAATTTTAACCAATGATTTCTGAACATCCTTGATTATGTCTGGTTTCATCCAAACATTATCAAATTCGTGAATTTGTTTTCATTTACTCCTTATTATATATTCTTTATGTATGTATTCTCCTTATGTGTGCTTATCGAATGTCTCGAAGAAAATGTTCAGATTTCCGAAATGTTGCGACATAAGTAACATTAATAACACAGAAAATTGTTAATAGCATTTTAGATTAATAACACATTCATTAGCTCTTTTTAAGGTAAACAACTTTTATTTATTTATTTTTTTCATTGCTTATGTCGTTTGTCCAAACACTTATATCTTATATTTTTAATGTTGTTTTTTTTTATGAATAAAACAAAAACTACCCTTCGTATCAAAAAGTAATTGATAAAAAACTTTTGGATCTTTTTAAGGTGCACAATTTTTTATTTCTCTTCTTTTCTCCGCATCTTGCACAGTTTGATCACTAAATTAAATTTATGATTTTTCACTATTTTTGGTTCTTTCAAAATTTGAATTTTCGATTATTCAAAACAATCTGAAAAGTTGTTATGATAATCTTGTAGGGCTCTCAAAAAGCAACGTTTTTCTTCTCTCGAGTTTTTTTTTTCAAGTCTCGCGCTGATTAGTTTACAATTTTCATTTTGGTATTTTTTTTAAATTGTTGAAAACGCTATAATTCTGGTAATATTCTTTTCATAAAAAGAAGTCGATGAGGTAAATTGTTCGGATTTCTAATTATTACGAATGCCCGTACATGGAATTTTTAAATCTTGAAAAAATTGTCTCAGAAATTTTGAAAATTCTGTAACTTTTTGAATTTTCACCCAAAGTAGCCAATCAACTTGATCT
>NW_022873161.1:0-2875 GCF_010883055.1 Belonocnema kinseyi | reverse complement strand
TGAAAGAGATTAATTCAGATTGCCAAATTTAGTAGTGAAAATTTTCAAATTAAAAATCGAGTTTTTTATTTAATCGATGAAAGTTTCTGTCGAAATTGTAATTATGTTCAACAAAATAGTTGAATTTTTTAATGAAAGAGATTAATTCAGATTGCCAAATTTAATAGTGAAAATTTTCAAATAAAAAATCCAGTTTTTTATTTAATCGATGAAAGTTTCTGTCGAAACTGGAATAATGTTCAACAAAATAGTTGAATTTTTTAAGGAAAGAGATTAATTCTGATTGCCAAATTTAATAGTGAAAATTTTCAAATTAAAAATCGACTTTTTTATTTAATCGATGAAAGTTTCTGTGGAAATTGTAATAATGTTCAACAAAATAGTTGAATTTTTAAACGAAACAGATTAATTTTGATCGCGGAATTTAATAGTAAAAATTTTCAAATGAAAAATCGAGTTTTTAATTTAATCGATGAAAGTTTCTGTCGAAATTGGAATAATGTTGAACAAAATAGTTGAATTTTTTAATGAAAGAGATTAATTCTGATTGCCAAATTTAATAGTGAAAATTTTCAAATTAAAAATCGACTTTTTTATTTAATCGATGAAAGTTTCTGTGGAAATTGTAATAATGTTCAACAAAATAGTTGAATTTTTAAACGAAACAGATTAATTTTGATTCGGAATTTAATAGTAAAAATTTTCAAATGAAAAATCGAGTTTTTAATTTAATCGATGAAAGTTTCTGTCGAAATTGGAATAATGTTCAACAAAATAGTTGAATTTTTTAATGAAAGAGGTTAATTCAGATTGCCAAATATAGTAGTGAAAATTTTCAAATTAAAAATCGAGTTTTTTATTTAATCGATGAAAGTTTCTGTCGAAATTGGAATAATGTTCAACAAAATAGTAGAATTTTTTAATGAAAGAGATTAATTCAGATTGCCAAATTTAGTAGTGAAAATTTTCAAATTAAAAATCGAGTTTTTTATTTAATCGATGCAAGTTTCTGTCGAAATTGTAAAAATGTTCAACAAAATAGTTGAATTTTTTAATGAAAGAGATTAATTCAGATTGCCAAATTTAATAGTGAAAATTTTCAAATTAAAAATCGTGTTTTTTATTTAATCGACGAAAGTTTCTGTCGAAATTGGAAGAATGTTCAACAAAATAGTTGAATTTTTTAATGAAAGATATTAATTCTGATTGCCCAATTTAATAGTAAAAACTTTCAAATTAATTATCCAGTTTTTTATTTAATCGATGAAAGTTTCTGTCGAAATTGGAATAATGTTCAACAAAATAGTTGAATTTTTTAATGAAAGAGATAAATTCAGATTGCCAAATTTAGTAGTGAAAATTTTCAAATTAAAAATCGAGTTTTTTATTTAATCGATGAAAGTTTCTGTCGAAATTGGAATAATTTTCAACAAAATAGTTTAATTTTTTAATGAAAGAGATTAATTCAGATTGCCAAATTTAATAGTGAAAATTTTCAAATTAAAAATCGAGTTTTTTATTTAATCGATGAAAGTTTCTGTCGAAATTGGAATAATGTTCAACAAAATAGTTGAATTTTTTAATGAAAGAGATTGATTCTGATTGCCACATTTAATAGTAAAAATTTTCAAATTAAAAATCCAGTTTTTTATTTAATCGATCAAAGTTTCTGTCGAAGTTGGAATAATGTTCAACGAAATAGTTGAATTTTTTAATGAAAGATATTAATTCTGATTGCCCAATTTAATAGTAAAAACTTTCAAATTAAAAATCCAGTCTTTTATTTAATCGATGAAAGTTTCTGTCGAAATTGGAATAATATTCAACAAAATAGTTGAATTTTTTAATGAAAGAGATTAATTCTGATTGCCTAATTTAATAGTGAAAATTTTCAAATTAAAAATCGAGTTTTTTATTTAATCGATGAAAGTTTCTGTCGAAATTGGAATAATGTTCAACAACATAGTTGAATTTTTTAATGAAAGAGATTAATTCAGATTGCCAAATTTAATAGTGAAAATTTTCAAATTAAAAATCCAGTTTTTTATTTAATCGATGAAAGTTTCTGTCGAAATTGGAATAATGTTCAACAAAATAGTTGAATTTTTAATGGAAGAGATTAATTCAGATTGCCAAATTTAATAGTGAAAATTTTCAAATTAAAAATCCAGTTTTTTATTTAATCGATGAAAGTTTCTGTCGAAATTGGAATAATGTTCAACAAAATAGTTGAATTTCTTAATGAAAGAGATTAATTCTGATTGCCAAATTTAAGAGTGAAAATTTTCAAATTAAAAATCCAGTTTTTTATTTAATCGATGAAAGTTTCAGTCAAAATTGGAAAAATATTCAACAAAATAGTTGAATTTTTTAATGAAAGAGATTAATTCTGATTGCCAAATTCAATAGTGAAAATTTTCAAATAAAAAATCCAGTTTTTTATTTAATCGATGAAAGTTTCTGTCGAAATTGGAATACTGTTCAACAAAATAGTTGAATTTTTTAATGAAAGAGATTAATTCTGATTGCCAAATTTAATAGTGAAAATTTTCAAATTAAAAATCGAGTTTTTAATTTAATCGATGAAAGTTTCTTTCGAAATTGGAATAATGTTCAACAAAATAGTTGAATTTTTTAATGAAAGAGGATAATGCAGATTGCCAAATTTAGTAGTGAAAATTTTCAAATTAAAAATCGTGTTTTTTATTGAATCGATGAAAGTTTCTGTCGAAATTGTAATAATGTTCAACAAAATAGTTGAATTTTTTAATGTAAGAGATAAATTCAGATTGCCAAATTTAGTAGTGAAAATTTTCAAATTAAAAATCGAGTTTTTTATTTAATCGATGAAAGTTTCTGTCGAAATTGGAATAAT
>NW_022873160.1:0-1031 GCF_010883055.1 Belonocnema kinseyi | reverse complement strand
ATAATAAAAAATTTGCACTTTTGTTTATTCAATGTTGAATGACATACTTCTCTATTTGGCGGGCTTCTCTCGAAATTCAATTGTGATCGAAACGACAGTTTTTATATCAATAAAATAAAAGTGATTATTAATCAATTTATCTTTCCGTAAATTTCGGTAAAAAAGTGTTTTTTTCAAACAAAACACTCGAAAAATATTGCAAAATTTGCACTGTTGTTTATTTATTGTTGATTGATATACTTTTCTATTTGGCGGGCTTCTCTCGAAAGTAAATTATATTCGAAACTACAGTTTTAATACCAATAAAATACAAGTGATTATTAATCAATTTATCTTACCGTAAATTTCGGTAAAAAAGTGTTTTCTTCTACCAAAACACTCGAACAATAATGCAAAATTTGCACTTTTGTTTATTTAATGTTCATTGATATACTTTTCTTTTTGGCGTGCTTCTCTCGAAAGTAAATTATATTCGAAACTGTAGTTTTAATATCAATAAAATAAAAGTGATTATTAATCAATTTATTTTTCCGTAGATTTCGGTAAAAAAAGTGGTTTTTTTCTACCCAAACACTCAAAAAATAATGCGAAATTTTTGCACTTTTGTTTACTTAATGTTGATTGACATACTTTTCTATTTGGCGGGCTTCTCTCGAAATTAAATTATATTCGAAACTACAGTTTTAATATCAATAAAATAAAAGTGATGAGTAATCAATTTATCTTTCCGTAGATTTCGGTAAAAAAGTGTTATCTTCTACCAAAACACTCGAACAATAATGCAAAATTTGCACATTTGGTTATTAAATGTTGATTGACATACTTTTCTATTTGGCGGGCTTCTCTCGAAAGTAAATTATATTCGAAACTGCAGTTTTAATATCAATAAAATAAAAGTGATTATTAATCAATTTATCTTTCCGTACATCTCGGTAAAAAAGTGTTTTCTTCTACCAAAACACTCGAAAAATAATGCAAAATTTGCACTTTTGTTTATTTAATGTTGATTGACATACTTTTCTATTTGGCGG
>NW_022873159.1:0-1458 GCF_010883055.1 Belonocnema kinseyi | reverse complement strand
ATTCCGAAAGGGATGAATGAAAAATTCCAAAAAATAAAATCTCCGGCACCTGAATAATAATTTTATAAAAATTGTATTAAAAAATACATTAAAAAACACGTGTGCTTTGAAAGGAAAAAATGTTGTGCCTAAATTTTCTTCGTACCTACATAATAACATTTTTGAAACAAACTTTGCAGGATTCAGTTCAACAACGATTTATATCAAAATTTATTTTTATTATTTTTTTTTATTAATAAAAAATTCGATTTTTCAGAACTTTTTTGTTTTCTTCAAATACTATGCACATTTTCAAACAAATTTTTTCATCCAGAAATATATATTCGATTATTGTATTTTCAATAAATAAATAATATTTAAGAAACAATTGTTTAAATTGCTTAAATTCAGGAATTTTCTAGTTCGGATATTTTATGATTCAGGCATTTTCTTTGGGGATTTTTAAAATTCGGTAATATCTTACTGTCTGGAATTTTATTTTTCGTGAATTTTCCAATTTGACTTTACAGTGTCAGGAATTTTATTTTTCGGGATTTTTCAGTCGCTTTTTCCGAAAAATAAAATTCCCACATCACTGTAAAAATTCCGAAATTATAACATTGCAATGTTATAATTTCGGCATTTTTACAGTGATGTGGGAATTTTATTTTTAATTTTCCAATTCGGGACTTTTTTATTTCAACAATGCATTGTCGAAATACAAAAGTCCCGAATTGGAAAATTCTCGACAATTTACAATCCTACCGAATTTAAGAATTGCCGACAGAAAATTTCCGAATAATACAATACCCGGGCTAGACAACTCTCTAATTTGAACAATTAAAAAATAGTTAGTTAAAAAGATTTTTTTAATAGAATAATAAAATATTTTTACCGAGGAAAAAACTTTTTTAATGTTTAAAGTTTCTAAAAATTATTGTTTGAATTAAAAATAACAATAATTGAACAAGTGTATTTTTGAATAAAAAAAGTTGTTTGAAAATGTCCATTTTATTTTTGTACATTACAGAAAACGCTCGCAAAAATAAAATTATTATTTAAAAAAATAAAAATAAAAGTCGCGTTAAATCAGCCTGCATTGAATTCTGCCAAGTTTGTTTCATTTGAAGCTCACGTGTTTTAAATTTATGTTTGTATCACATTTTTATACAATCATTGATATTTTAAATTAAAATAATAATTTAAAAAAATGAAACATTAAACCAAATTTCTATAATAAAAATATTTGATTATTGTATTTTTAATAAATAAATAATATTAACCACATAACTGTTTTCTCAATTTCTGCAATTCGGGAATTTTCTAGTTTGTATATTTTATCATTTTACAGCATTCGGCCTGGAGTTTTATTATTCAGGAATTTTTAAATTCGATAATATTGTAAACTG
This sequence comes from Belonocnema kinseyi, assembly GCF_010883055.1. Lineage (NCBI taxonomy): Eukaryota > Metazoa > Arthropoda > Insecta > Hymenoptera > Cynipidae > Belonocnema > Belonocnema kinseyi. The sequence goes on along the minus strand of NW_022873159.1, from coordinate 70 downwards.
TCCAGAATTTCATTATTCTAGAATTTTTTAATTCGGGATTTTCAGGTTTCAGCATTTTGTTATTTCGGGA
>NW_022873158.1:0-1090 GCF_010883055.1 Belonocnema kinseyi | reverse complement strand
TGAGGTTTTTCGCACCGTCCGATCTCGACAACAACAACAAGAAAATGATAACTTTAATCTTATCTTGTTATTTTAAGCTGTTTACTTCTCTTAATTTGTTTTTCAAGCGTTTATACGTTTTTTTCTTCGTATGAATTTATTCGATAGTTAGTTAGTTCTTCTTGCTTTGAATCATTAATTTTTTATTAACTTTGAAAGTCCCATAGAAAAACAATAAAATCATAGAGATACGACAATATCTCCTGTGGGGCTGGTTCACCCCTTATTATGGGTTATTTTTATTAAGGTGAGAACAGTCGATTTCGTATTTGGATATTGTGCATACTGCCAAGATTTTTTTCGTCAAACTCAAAAAAACTAGTATTTTCATATTGAAAAGGGTGTCATTTTTTAGTAAAAAATAGAGGTTGATACATTAGTAGGGTAAAGAATTCCAATTCAATACCAAGGATGTGAACTAACATTATTACACGTTTTACGCCACTGAATAGTCCGAGGGTATTTTTAAGTAATGAAAAAATAATACTTGTGATTGAATTTTAGGGATGAATTCATTTGCAAGGGCTGATTTCAGAAAATTTCAAACTACATCAACTTTACTTAACAATTTTAATAGTATCCAAGAGTTTTACACCATGATATAGTAATGGAATAACGAAATATAACAGTATAAATGTTAGGGGTAGCGCACCCCCACAAGGGATTTTTTTTTTGAAAATGCCGGAACAGGTCAACTTTATTTTTGATTATTGTGCATAAAGCAGTTAATTTTGTCAAGATTCAACAGATTTTGGAATGTGTATAGTGAAAAAATGGCCATCAAATATAGTTTTTCATTAATAAAAAACGGGGGTTGCGAGTCTGATGACTAAAAATAATGCATAAATATGTGCTTTTCAATATCAAGTGTTACCCACTTTGTTTCAGTAAAAAATTACGAATTGTATTCGAGAAATTAAAAAAAATAAGTCAAATTTTTACGGCTTCAACACGAGTGGTTTATAACTTCGAATGTATACCTGTCCTAAAAAAGGGTAATTCTCACTGATATAAAATCTATTCTTTTTAATGATTAAACAATCTTGTATGA
>NW_022873157.1:0-3179 GCF_010883055.1 Belonocnema kinseyi | reverse complement strand
TCGAAATTAAATTATATTCGAAACTACAGTTTTAATATCAATAAAATAAAAGTGATTATTAATCAGTTTATCTTTCCGTAGATTTCGGTAAAAAACTGTTTTTTTTCTACCAAAACAATCGAAAAATAATGCAATATTTGCACTTTTCATTATGTACTGTTGATTGATATACTTTTCTATTTGGCGGGCTTCTCTCGAAATTGAATTATATTCGAAACTACAGTTTTAATATCAATGAAATAAAAGTGATTATTAATCAATTTATCTTTCCGTAGATTTCGGTAAGAAAGTGTTTTTTTCTACCAAAACACTCGAAAAATAATGCAAAATTTGCACTTTTGTTTATTTAATGTTGATTGATATACTTTTCTATTTGGTGGGCTTCTCTCGAAATTAAATTATATTCGAAACTACAGTTTTAATGTCAATAAAATAAAAGTGATTATTAATCAATTTATCGTTCCGTAGATTTCGGTAAAAAAGTGTTTTTTTTTCTACCAAAACAATCGAAAAATAATTCAATATTTGCACTTTTCATTATGTACTGTTGATTGATATACTTTTCTATTTGGTGGGCTTCTCTCGAAATTAAATTATATTCGAAACTACAGTTTTAATATCAATGAAATAAAAGTGATTATTAATCAATTTATCGTTCCGTAGATTTCGGTAAAAAAGTGTTTTTTCTACCAAAACACTCGAAAACTAATGCAAAGTTTGAACTTTTGTTAATTAAAAAAAAATTTTGTATTCCAGGAATTAGAAAATTGACGACAATTTGAAATTCTCCAATTTAAAAATTCCTAAATAATAAAACTTCCTATACAGATTATGATATTACTGAATTTGAAAAAGAAGCACAATATAAAATTTACGTGATATTATTTCCGAAATAACAAAATATCTGATACTGTAACTTTCTAATTACTACATTTTCTATTTGGAATATTTTATTTTTGTAGAATTTTCAGTCATCCTCCTGAAGCGGATTAGGTTTTAGGATTCTAGGTGCTGAATGAAATTGCTTGACCGCTCCACGCCTCGGAGACCCGAACAGTGGCCCAAATATGACAATTTGTTCCAATCAGCCTAGTCTTAGACTTTAGAGCAGTGGTCGGCAAACTTTTTGCTTTGTTTTCAGGTATGGTCAGGCTCCACCAGACTTAATTTTTTCTACTACTTTTCGATCTATTCATGAATCTAAGCGTATGTGAGCTTACTCCAGGTTAGCTAAAACCTGTAAATCGGAAAAACGAATGGATTTTGTTGGCTGGTTAGAGTCAGTGGCTTAGACAAAAATCTTGTAAAAGTCAGGAATTTGCTATTTAAATAATTATCTATGATAATAAGTTATATAATTTAATTTTTTCAATTAAAATTTTTTTATTCAGTATATAAAAGATTGTATATTAAAAACTTTCCAAAAGATTGTATTATTTTATAGGCCAGTGAAAATAAAGAAATCGCCAGAGTAAGCTTAATTAGAGTCATCATTTGTGTTTGAAATATCAACTACACTGAAACTTTGATATTGGGTCGATTTTGGGACTGGCCTTGGTGGGGAATTACTCAGATAGAGGGCGGCACACCCATCGCAACTCTTTTTACTCCTATTTTCAGCGTGGCGTCAATGTTCGGAAGAACTTTATCAGGGGTCCGATATCTAGGGTTCAGTGTGTTATGTTATTAGTTTAAAATTAATTTTTTATTTGAAAATTGAACTATTTCATATTTAGCTGAACATTAATTTTTGTACAATGAAAATTCTACTACTTGGATAGAAGTTGAAACACTTTGTTAAATATTAATGTTGTTTTCGAGTTTCAAATCTTTAGATGAAAATTGTACTATTTTGTTTAAAATTTATTTTTTTTCTTAAATTTTTTTATTCCAATACAATTATTCATCTAAAAATGTCACTTTGTCAATTTCTTCTCTTGTTGGTTAAAACTGCAACTATTTGGTTAAAGATTAACTGTTTTGGTGATAAATTAATAGATTCGGTTTGAAAATGCAACTGTTTTACAAAACAACTCGTCTTTTGACTTGAAAGTTCAATTACTTTTTTTTCTTCTTGACTGCGAAATCTTTGTATGCTGAAAATTCGTCTTTCTGGTTAAAAAATTGAATTCATGGCTTAAACTACTTTGTTAAATTAATTTTTCCACCACCAATTTCCTTAATGGAAAATTGAACAACTATATATTGTTTAATAAATTCATTTAGTTTGTTGACAATTGATTTTTTTCGGTAGAAAATCAATATTTAAACTTAAAAATTCGGCTTTTTGGTTTGAAATTCTATTTTTTTGGTGAGAATTTAACTATTCCATTTTTGGTGGAAAATTCTTTTTTTAACGGTAAATTATTTTTTTAACTCAAAATTTGACTATTTTCTTAAAAAAGAATCTCTTCCTTCAACATTAATTGTTTTAACTGAAAATTTAACAATTACTTGTTTTGGTAAAGATTTAGGTTTTTCAGTAGAAAATTATGATTTTCAATTGATACTTAATCTTTTGAATTAAAAATATATCTTGGCTGAAAATTCGATTTTCTTCTTGGCTTAAAATGCATTTCGTAGAAAATTTATTTTTATATAAAAAATCAACTATTTGAGTAAAAAAAGGCTTTTTTTTAGTTGAAAATTTGTCTTTTTTGGTAGAAAATTATCATTCTGGGTTAAAAACTCTCCTTTTTGCTTGAAACTTTATTTCTGTCGTTGTAAATTGAAATATTTGATTTTTCATGGAAATTTTTTTAAATTGAAAATTGGTATTTTCCGTAGAAAATTAATGTTCTGAGTGAAAAAGTTAGCTTTCTAAATGAAACTTCAATTCATTCGTTGAAAATTCAACTACTTTGTTGAAAATTCTTTGTATTTTTTTCATTGAAAATTGATTTTTTTCAACTGAAAATTTTACTATATTATCGAAAATTAATTTCTTTCTCAAACAATAAATTATTTAACTGAAAATTTAACAATTTATTTTTTCAGTAGGAAATTAAACTTTATGTTGATACTTGTTATTTTGGATTGAGAATTAATTTATTTTGTTGTAACTTGATTTATTCAAACTTTATTATTCAAACGGGGACAGTGGTCCCTTAAGATTCATAAATTTTCCATCCATTATTATGCTTAATCAGTGGAAAAACCACACTCACAATATAATCATT
>NW_022873156.1:0-1156 GCF_010883055.1 Belonocnema kinseyi | reverse complement strand
TCTGGTATGCGAAACTCGAAAACTATTAGTGGTATCAAGATCTGCTTTGCGCAGGAATTCAATGCTAATTAAGTGCTCTGGATTTATGCCATGAAAAAAATCTGGGCACTTTTTTTTAACAAAAACGTGTAGTAATGCTGGCTTCAGGTGACTCTGGTATGCGAAACTCGAAAACTATTAGTGGTATCAAATTCTCCTTTGCGCAGGAATTTAGTGCTAATTAAGTGCTCTGGATTTATGCCTTGCAAAAAATTCGGGCACTTTTTTTTTGACAAAAACGTGTAGTAATGCTAGCTTCAGGTGACTCTGGTATGCGAAACTCGGAAACTATTAGTGATATCAAATTCTCCTTTGCGCAGGAATTTAGTGCTAATTAAGTGCTCTGCATTTATGCCTTGCAAAAAATCCGGGCACTTTTTTTTTTAACCAAAAACGTGTAGTAATGCTGGCTTCAGGTGACTCTGGCATGCGAAACTCGGAAACTATTAGTGATATCAAGATCTGCTTTGCGCAGGAATTTAGTGCTAATTAAGTGCTAATATATGCTGCGAAAACTAAATTTTGTGCCCGGTAATTTTGATCAAAAACATGTAGTAATGCTAGTTTCAGGCGACTCTGGTATGTGAAGCTCGCAAACTATTAGTGGTATCAAGATCAGCTTTGCGTAGGAATTTAGTGCTAATTAAGTGCTCTGGATTTATGCCTTGCAAAATATCCGGGCACTTTTTTTTAACCAAAAACGTGTAGTAATGCTGGCTTCAGGTGACTCTGGCATGCGAAACTCGGAAACTATTAGTGATATCAAGATCTGCTTTGCGCAGGAATTTAGTGCTAATTAAGTGCTCTGGATTTGTGCTATTCAAAAAATCCGGGCACTTTTTTTACCAAAAACGTGTGGTAATGCTGGCTTCAGGTGACCGGTGTTGTGAAACACGGAAAATATTAGTGGTATCAAGATCTGCTTTGCGTCGGAATTTAGGGCTAATTAAGTGCTAATATATTCTTCAAAAACTAAATTTTGTGCCCGGTTATTTTTATCAAAAACATGTAGTAATGCTGGCTTCAGGTGACTCTGGTATGCGAAACTCGAAAACTATTAGTGGTATCAAGATCTGCTTTGCGCAGGAATTCAGTGCTAATTAAGTGCTCTGGATTT
>NW_022873155.1:0-1991 GCF_010883055.1 Belonocnema kinseyi | reverse complement strand
CACTTCTGAGTCAACGCAACAGGCAAAACAGTGGGTTCCACCGGGCCAAAGTGTTCCGAAGCGTCCAAAAACGCAACAATGGGTCGGAAAGGTTATGGCCTCGCTATTTTGGGATGCATATGGCATAATATTCCTGGTCTATCTTGGAAAAGGTAAAACCATAACCGGAGCATACTATTCATCATTATTCGACCGATTGAAAATAAAAATCGCCGAAAAACGACCGCATTTGAAGAAGAAAAAACCGCTTTATCATCACGACAATGCGCCTGTTCATTCATGCTTAGTTGCACAAGCAAAATTGCATAAAACCGGCTTCGAATTGGTTCCTCAGCCACCGTATTCACCAGACCTGGCCCCCAGCGACTATTACTTGTTCCCTAACCTGAAGAGATGGCTCACCGGTAAGCGTTTTCACTCAAATGAGATGCTCATAGCTGAAACTGAGGCGTATTTTGGAGACCTTCCGATAGAGTACTTTTCGGACGGTATCAGAAAGTTAGAAAATCGTTGGACTCGCTGTATCGACCTAAAAGGAGAGTATGTTGAAAAATAAAACCGACTTTAGCCAAAAAAACGTCTCCGTGTTTCATTTTTCAGGGACTTATCAGACTGCCTAGTATTCAACGGAACATATATATGTATGAAAAAAACATAAAAAAATAATACAGCATATTTGGAAAACAACCTTAAACAATTCAAAAATTATTTAGATTTCCAAATTAATTACATGACACTTGAAAATTTCCCCCTCTTTGTAATTTTCCTGAAAAACCACTCTTCGACGTGAACTTATGTAGCGAAAGATATATTTATGGTAAACGGATAAAAATAATAGAACTTAGAAAACACTGTTAGTCGATTTTTTTTGCTCTTTTCTTGCTGTTCGATAATATATAATACGTTACCCAAAAACAACCGCTAAGTCATACATACTATCCCCTCGTCATCAAAAACGTTTTAAAAGTTGGGAAACCACCTTGAAGAATGTAAAAATGATTTAGAACTTCAAATTGATTACACGGTCCTTCAAACTTCCCCCCTCTTCATAATTTTCCCGAAAAACTACCCTTACATGTGAACGTATACAGCGGTACATATATATGTATGTAAGAAGCATAAAAGTAATACAACTTAGAAAACACTGTTAATCGATATTTTTTGCTCTGTTTTTGCTCTTCAATAATAAAGGATACGTTACCAAAAACCACCCCTAAGTCATACATACCCTCCCCTCGTCATCAAAAACGTTTTAAAAGTTGGAAAACCATTCTGAGCAATGTAAAAATCATTTAGAACTCCAATTGATTACATCTTCCAGCGGAAGATGTTCTGTTGCATACGTTCACGTGGAAGGGTAGTTTTGGGAATATTATAATAAGAGGGAAATTCTTAAGTGTCATGTAATTAATTTGGAGTTATAAATAATTTTTACATTGTTCAGGGTGGTTTTTCAACTTTTAAAACGTTTTTGATGACGCGGGGAGGGTATGTATCACTTTGGGATAGTTTTTAGGGAACGTATTATATATTATCAAAGAGCAAAAAAATATCAACTAATAGTTGCTTCTAAGTTTGACTATTTTTTAATGCTTTTTTCATACATACATATATGTTCTGCTGCATACGTTAACGTGGAAGGGTAAACTTGGGAATATGATAATGAGAAAGAAATTTGGAAGTATCATGTAATTAATTTGGAGCTCTCAAACATTTTTACATGGTTCAAGGTGGTTTTCCAACTTGTAGAACGTTTTTAATCACGAGGAGAGTGTATGTATGACTTAGGGGTAGTTTTTGGGTAACATATTGTATATTGTCGAAGACCAAAAAAAGAGCAAAAAAGTATCGACTAAGAGTGTTTTCTAAGTTTTATTATTTTCTATGCTTTTTTCATACAGTCTGTCAAGTTAAAGCGTGGGTGGCTTTACTCGCAGTCGGTAAGGTGTATCGACATGATTTTGGTGTCAAAATATTAAGAAGAGCTCCCT
>NW_022873154.1:0-3952 GCF_010883055.1 Belonocnema kinseyi | reverse complement strand
TTATTATTTAAGTTTTTCAGGAGTTTTAAATGCTTCGAAATCTTCAAGCTTTTTTTACAATTTTATAAATCTTTTTAAATTTTTTAAATATTTTCGACACTGTAAACTTCCGGAAATAACAAATAGCTGAAACCTGAAAATCCCGAATTAAAAAATTCAAAAGTAATGAAATTCTGGACAGTTTACAACATTATCGAAATTGAAAATTCCCGAATAATAAGACTCCAGGCCGAATGCTGTATAATGATAAAATATACAAACTAGAAAATTGCCGAATTGCAGAAATTGAGAAAACAGTTATGTGTTCAATATTATTTATTTATTAAAAATACAATAATCAAATATTTTTATTATAGAAATTTGGTTTAATGTTTATTTTTTTTATTATTGTTTTAATTTAAAAGAACAATAATTTTATAAAAATGTGATACAAACATAAATTTAAAACACGTGAGCGTCAAATGAAACAAACTTTGCAGGATTCAAGGCAGGCTGATTTAACGCGACTTTTATTTTTATTTTTTTAAACAATAATTTTATTTATGCGAGCGTTTTCTGTAATGTACAAAAGTAAAATGGACATTTTCAAACAACTTTTATTATCCAAAAATACATTTGTTGAATTATTGTTCTTTTTAATTCAAACAATAATTTTTAGAAACTTGAAACATTAAAAAAGTTTTTTCCTCGCTAAAAATATTTTATTATTCTATTAAAAAAAATTTTTGTAACTAACTACTTTTTAATTGTTCAAATTAGAGAGTTGTCTAGCCCGGATACTGTATAATTCGGCAATTTTCTGTAGGAAATTCTTACATTCGGTAAGATTGTAAATTGTCGAGAATTTTCCAATTCGAGACTTTTATATTTCGACAATACATTGTCGAAATATAAAAGTCCCGAATTGGAAAATTAAAAATAAAATTCCCACATTACTGTAAAAATTCCGAAATTATAACATTGCAATGTTATAATTTCAGAATTTTTACAGTGATGTGGGAATCTTATTTTTCGGAAAAAGTGACTGAAAAATCCCGAAAAATAAAATTCCTGACACTGTAACATTCTTGCATTGAAAAATAACCAATAATAAACTTCCCGAAATTATAAAAGTCCCGAAATGTAAAAGTCGAATTGGAAAATTCACGAAAAATAAAATAAATAAAATTCCAGACAATAAGATATTACTGAATTTTAAAAATCCCCAAAGAAAATGCCTGAATCATAAAATATCCGAACTAGAAAATTCCTGAATTTAAACAATTTGAAAAATTGTTTATTAAGTATTATTTATTTATTGAAAATACAATAATCGAATATATATTTCTGGATGAAAAAATTTGTTTTAAAATGTGCATAGTATTTGAAAAAAAAACATGAAAAAGTTCTGACAAATCGAATTTTTTATTAATAAAAAAAAAATAATAAAAATAAATTTTGATATAAATCGTTGTTGAATTGAATCCTGCAAAGTTTGTTTCAAAAATGTCATTATGTAGGTACGAAGAAAATTTAGGGATAACATTTTTCTCTTTCAAAGCACACGTGTTTTTTAATGTATTTTTTAATACAATTTTTATAAAATTATTATTCAGGTGTCGGAGATTTCATTTTTTGGGATTTTTCATTTATCCCTTTCGGAATTTTTGTCAGTGGTCCCATATTTTTATACCTCCTCTTAAAATTATGTAATTTTTCAAAATAAAAAGTCAGCATTTGAAAACATTTAAAAATCATCAAAAGTATCTATTCTCTTTTAAATTATTTCTAATCTTTTAAAATTATTTTTAAAATTTTTCGGAACTTTCAAATGTCTTTTAGACTGATTCCCATTTTTCCTAACATTTTTGTAATATCCTGCACACAAAATTGTTTTAAGAGCTTCCAGATTTTTAATAATATTGTAAATCTTTTGAAATGTTTTGAAATATTTTTAAACATTCTCTTTGAGTTATGTACCTTTTCAAAATAAAAAATCATTTTAAATCTACCCAGAAATTTTTATTGTTTTCCTAGTATTTTAAAATTCTTGAGGAGCTCCAAATTTTGTTCTTTTCTTTGTAACATTCAGAAACATCCAGCTTATTTGATTTTTTTCTATATTAATGCTTATTTAACTGTTCTTTAAGAATCAAAATGAAATACTTTTACCTTCAAAATACAAATAAAAAAATTAAACAATTATAATCGTAACATTTCAAGTTTAAATTTGCCACTCTGAAATTGTGACAATTCATTTTCAAATTGTTTACTATTGAAAATTGTTTTTTTTTATTTCTAAACCAAATAGATTAAAAATGGAATATTTTATACTGAAATAATACTTCAAAAAGATTTTGAAATTGAATAAAGGCGTTCATTTAAGAAGCCATTAATTCGAACTTTAGACTTGTGTCACTACTAAGGCTTTGCAATTAAATTACTTCAAATTTTAACGTTAAAATATGTAAATAATATCATTTTGGACAGATCTAGAATCACCTTGTAAAATCAATCACTGTTTAGTTTTTAATACTCGAACTGCAGTTCACTTTTCAAATTTACTTTCATTTTCTCATTTGTCCCGGTCGCGAGTCTAGCTTAATATTTAAAACAACTTTCATTTTCTTGAAATTGTAATTTTTCGGTTGTAACTTACGAGACAATAATTTTATTCTTTGAAAGATTTTCTACAAATCATGTTGATACTTTCTACATTCTCATGAAAAATGAGAAGGTATTAGTTTTTTTATGAAAAATAACTTTTTTGGATGTTATCAAATGTCGACGTTTGGAGGCCCTGTGAGTCAGGAAAACAAGTTTTTACGTCGGGGTCTGTTTGTCTGTCCGGCGTCCTCGTTGTTGTTGTCTGTATACAGGATAACTTTTGAAAGAATAGTCGGATTGGATTGTGGTTTGACACACAGATTTTTTTATTTTAAGAATTGTATGTAAAAATTGTACAATTTTTATTTTTATAACAAATATTTTTCTTCAATTAAATATTTGCAATAAAAGCGTTTCGAAGAGATTTTTAAAAAATCTTTCGGGGAATATAATTAGTATTTATAGGTCGAGAAAGGTTTGTTTGCTTTAACAAACTTGGCTTTCGTCTACATTTTTCCAGTTGTTTTTACTATAGTACAATTTACGTTTGCATCTCGGGCGAAGAAATCCATTCTATTGTTTGACAAATATTCTTTGTAAATCAATATTTTTCACAGAAAATTACCCTGAGTAACAGAACGAAATCGGAAACAATAAGAGTTAATTTATTCAGGAACAAGCTTTTTGAACAAAAATGACCTTGAGTGAACTTTTAATATATATTTGTTAATTTATACAAAAATCAGGCGTTATTTTCTTACAAAAAAAAATAATTTGTGGAGGGGGGGGGGGCAAATTATCAAAAAATAAATAAAACTTGAAGTTGTATGATTTTAATTTGTAATTAAATAATTTGAGAGGTTTCAATCTAAAATTATCGAACCCTTTCCATTGAAAACTTCAGATGAAATATTTAAATAGCTTTAAATTTGAAATTATTCAATATATTCGGAAGACTACAAATTTAAAATGTCTAAATTATTAAGGCTTTAAGTATTTTTGAAATTGCTGTTCTGGAGACTAAATAGCACTTATTCTTTTATTAAGAAATCAGAACCAAAATTGTTATAAAAAAAGTTTTTAAAAGAGTTTTAAAAACCTTAAAAAAGGTCAGAGGTTTTAATAGTTCAATATATGTGATAGAATCTCTTTAAATATGAAATTAGTCTATACTTTTTCATGTTTGAGCTACAATTATTCCATTTTAGAGTTATAAATTACAGTCGTGAAAAACCAATAAAATGTTTCAATTAATTTATATATGAAACAAAAAACCTTTGTACAATTCAATCTAAATGCAGCTGCAAAAATTTAATTTGAAATGCGTTGAATTCAAGGTATAGTATAATAAATAAATAAATAAAAA
>NW_022873153.1:0-1082 GCF_010883055.1 Belonocnema kinseyi | reverse complement strand
AATGACCATTCTGATTGTCGATATTTGAAAATATAAAAATGTCAAAAATTCTCTTTTTTTATCTCACTAATTATAGAGTGAGTGAGAAAGTTCGGCGAGACCCCTAAAAACCACCCTTAAAATAACCACACCTAACATGTTAAAAATGACCATTTTGATTGTCGATATTTGAAAATATAAAAATGTGAAAAATTATCTTTTTGTACCTAACTAATTATAGAGTGAGTGAGAAAGTTCGGCAAGACTCCTAAAAACCACCTTTAAAATAACCACACCTAAAATGTTAATAATGACCATTTTGATTGTCGATATTTGAAAATATAAAAACGTCAAAAATTCTCTTTTTTTATCTCACTAATTATAGAGGGAGTGAGAACGTTCGGCAAGACCCCTAAAAACCACCCTTTAAATAACCACACCTAACATGTTAAAAATAACCATTTTGATTGTCGATGTTTGAAAATATAAAAACGTGAAAAATTATCTTTTTGTACCTAACTAATTATAGAGTGAGTGAGAAAGTTCGGCAAGACTCCTAAAAACCACCCTTAAAATAACCACACCTAAAATGTTAAAAATGACCATTTTGATTGTCGATATTTGAAGATATAAAAACGTGAAAAATTATCTTTTTTTACCTAACTAATTATAGAATGAGTGAGAAAGTTCGGCAAGACCCCTAAAAACCACCCTTAAAATAACCACACCTAAAATGTTAAAAATGACCATTTTGATTGTCGATATTGGAAAATATAAAAACGTGAAAAATTATCTTTTTGTACCTAACTAATTATAGAGTGAGTGAGAAAGTTCGGCAGGACTCCTAAAAACCACCCTTAAAATAACCACACCTAAAATTTTAAAAATGACCATTTTGATTGTCGATATTTGAAAATATAAAAACGTCAAAAATTCTCTTTTTTTTATCACACTAATTATAGAGTGAGTGGGAAAGTTCGGCAAGACTCCTAAAAACCACACTTAAAATAACCACACCTAACATGTTAAAAATGACCATTTTGATTGTCGATATTTGAAAATATAAAAACGTGAAAAATTATCTTTTTGTACCTAACTAATTA
>NW_022873152.1:0-1150 GCF_010883055.1 Belonocnema kinseyi | reverse complement strand
GTTAATTACTAAAAGATGACATTTGCTGATCCATGATATGATGTGTTTTTAAAATTTCTCAGGATCCAGAGTTGAGAACAGGAACATAATCTGAAAATTTTTAGATTTTCGATTTTTTGCACAGCGGTATGAGAATTTTTTTCTTAAGTTGTATTGCGGGAGAAGATTGTGTGCTAAAATCACAACCGAAATAATATCCGCAGCTGTAGCCGCGTGGCTGAGGCGTCTGACTAAAAATCAGATCTTCTGTGGTGTCTGACTAGAAATCAGATTCCACTAAGGAGCGAATGTTCGAGTCCTAGCGACCGAGGATTTTTTTTTTTTTTTGACTATATAGCGGACTATCTTTTTCAACGTATTCGTAAAATTTCTATGAATCTTGATTGTATATTTCCATAACGCTATGAAATATATTTTATCTCATCACTTTTAGCTGTCATAATTTTATCAGGAAAAATCGTGCATCCATTTGTGGACGGTTCATTACCTAGAAATTGATTAATAATATTTTCTGATAAAAGTTGCAAATTAATATACTTTCTGCAATTGACTGAAAGCCCAATGTTAATTACTAGAAGATCTCATTTGCTAATCCATGATATGATGTATTTTTAAAATTTCTCACGATCCAGAATTGAGAACAGGAACATAATCTGAAAATTTTTGGATTTTCGATTTTTTGCACAGCGGTATGAACAATTTTTTTTAAGTTGAATAGCGGGAGAAAATTGTGTGCTAAAATCACATCCGAAATAATAGCCGCATCTGTAGCTGAGTGGCTAAGGCGTCTGACAAAAAATCAGATCTCCTGTGGTGTCTGACAAGAAATGAGATTCCACTATGGAGAGAATGTTCGATTCCTAGCGACCGAGGAATTGTTTTTTTTTACTATATAGCGGAATATCTTTTTCAACGTATTCGTAAAATTTCTATAAATCTTGATTGTATATTTCTATAACGCTATGAAATATATTTTATCTCATCACTTTTAGCTGTCATAATTTTATCAGGAAAAATCGTCCATCCATTTGTGGACTGTTCATAACGTAGACATTGATTAATAATATTTTCTGAAAAAAGTTGCAAATTAATATTCTTTCTGCAATTGACTGAAAACCCAATGTTAATTACTAGAAGATCACATTTGCTG
>NW_022873151.1:0-1270 GCF_010883055.1 Belonocnema kinseyi | reverse complement strand
CCCCTGTCTAAAACACCCGTTTCTTCTAGCTACGTGTCATCTCTCTCTTTCCTTCCTTTTTCTTCTACGCAACTTAAACTATCTTCGCAGCCATTCTTCCTTTTTAGTTCTATCTCTAGCTAATGTAAATCTGCTTTAGGAAGTCGGCTATCTAAACGGCCTTGCGAAAGGCAGGTCAGTTCCATGATTCATGTCACGTATAGTCCACTCTGAAGGTATTTCAATGAAATATTATAAATTACTGATTAAAAAAAATTTTTATTTAAATATACCTTAAAAAGGCATGCTTAATTCGACTAACATGTACAATCTTAGTCTGCTTTTGCGTAATCTGTATCTCAACGTTAAGGTCGTCAATAACTCTAGTAATTTTAAATGGTCCCGCGTAATGATCGTCAAATTTGTCGCTTCTCAAATCAACTAAAACGGCAAACCACTGGTCCCAGTTACTACGCTCACTATAGTTTCTCAGGTATTCTACAAATGTATGATGACTTCTTTCTAGCGAACCTAAAGATTGCGGGTGATATGCACTAGACCTGAATTGACGAATTTTAAATATTTTAGCGATGTTTTCCATAATATTGCTCATGAAGTGTGACCCCTGATCTGTTTGGATTGTCTCGGGACAACCAAAGACACAAATTAGATTTTCAGCAAGTGCCGCTGCGATATGAGGTGAATCTATTTTTGAAAGTGGAATGGCACCTGAATATTTACTCAAATTATCTTGCCATGTAAGCATGTACTGATTACAGACTCAGTGATAGGTAAAGGCCCAACTAAATCAATTTGTACTTTTTCGAACGTTCTTATCGGGGTATCTGTTATTCGCAGCGGCATTTTAGTTTTGACTCTAGTCAATTTCCTTTTCTGACAAGTTTCGCACGTTTTGACATAATTTCTGACTTCATCCCTCATGCCTTTCCAATAAAAACGCTCCCGGATTCTCTCTAATGTTTTCGTTTCACCTTTATGTCCGCCGACAGTTGAGTCGTGACATTCCCGGATTATATCCAGACGCTTTTCTACCTCAGGAATTTCAACCTCACCTGTGCATACTGTTATCTGAAACCCACCTTTACCAAAATGAGTTCTAAACATTATTTCTATTACGGCCCATGGCAATTTATCAAATCCATTCCCCTCACGAGATATACTAAAACTCTTATTTTTGGTTGATTCAAGGGCTTCTCTTAATGTGTTTACCGCATTTTCTATGTTTTTTGCAAAAACTTTTGAATCGAATTTCTCTTTTATGTATAAATTA
>NW_022873150.1:0-1403 GCF_010883055.1 Belonocnema kinseyi | reverse complement strand
AAATGTTTTCTCTGGACCTCATCCTAAAATTTGGTTTAGTTAACCAATAAAATAAATTAGAGACTCGCTCGTGATGGAATTCTATCAGAAACTAATCTAGCCGAAATATTTTACTCCAGAATTGTTATTCCAATTTTTTAGAAATCATTCTATTTTTGAAAAATGTTATCTCTGGATCTGATTTCCAAACTGGCATTCAATCAGCCTCTTGAATAATTTCTAATTCATTTTGATGGTATAGCTTTGTCAAAAAGATATCTGGAAGAAATTTAACTTGCTTGAATTTAAATTAATAAAATGTTTAGGGATTTTTTTATTTCAGCAAATGCTTTCTCTGAACCTCAACCTAAATTTTTGGTTTTAGCTACCAATAAAATATATTAGAGACTCTTTGGTGACAGAATTATATCAGAAATAAATCTAGACAAGATATTTTGCGCCAGAGTTGTTATCCCAATTTTTTTTTAAATTATTCTATTTTTAAAAAATGCTATCTCTTGATCTGATTTCCCAACTGGCATTCAATCAGCCTCGAAAATTAATTCGAATTCATGTTGATGGCATAGGTTTACCAAAAAGATATCTTGAAGAAATTTAGCATGCTTGAAGTTTAATTAATAAATTATTCAGGAATTTTTTTTTATTTCAGAAAATGCTTTCTCTGAACCTCAACCTAAATTTTTGGTTTTAGCTACCAATAAAATATATTGGAGACTCTTTGGTGACAGAATTATATCAGAAATAAATCTAGACAAGATATTTTGCGCCAGAGTTGTTATCCCAATTTTTTTTTAAATTATTCTATTTTTAAAAAATGCTATCTCTTGATCTGATTTCCCAACTGGCATTCAATCAGCCTCGAAAATTAATTCGAATTCATGTTGATGGTATAGGTTTACCAAAAAGATATCTTCACGAAATTTAGCATGCTTGAAGTTTAATTAATAAATTATTGAGGAATTTTTTTTTATTTCAGAAAATGCTTTCTCTGAACCTCAACCTGAATTTTTGGTTTTAGCAACCAATAAAATATATTAGAGACTCTTTGGTGGCAGAATTGTATCAGAAATTAATCTAGACAAAATATTTTACTCCAGAATTGTTATTCCAATTTTTTTAGAAATTATTCTATTTTTGAAAAATGTTATCTCTTGATCTGATTTCCCAACTGGCATTCAATCGGCCTCGAAAATTATTTCTAATTCATTTTGATGGTATAGCTTTGTCAAAAAAATATCTTGAAGAAATTTCACTTGCTCTAATTTAAATTAATAAAATATTTAGGTAGTTTTTTTATTTTTGAAAATGCTTTCTCTGAACCTCAACCTAAATTTTTGGTTTTAGCGACCAATAAAATAAATTAGAGACTCGTTGGTGACAGAATTGTATCAGAAATTAATCTA
>NW_022873149.1:0-1288 GCF_010883055.1 Belonocnema kinseyi | reverse complement strand
TGATATGGTAGATGAGGAAGTAATTCTGGGTGCGGAAACTCCAGAATTTACAGAGATTCCAGAGTCCTCAATAACTGACGCATCCTCTGAGGCGCCTACAGACGATCAGAATAAGAGGCTCGTACCTTGCCCTGAAACTCGAAAGACGAGGAGGAGAGTAGATGAGCCTACTTCTGTGAGTATATATTTTCCAAAAATCATTTAACATTTGATTTTTAATGATTAGTAGTAGACCGAATCCATTTCAAAGGTGGCAGATCCTAAAGTTAAAGTCGCAGAATCTCTCAGGGAAAAAATATTTAAATTTTTTAAAAGAAATTAGGCGATGCATATTTTTGCGATTAGTGTGAAAAAATGTTCACAAAGTTATGCGTATTAAAATTTTTTGTTTCTTTTTTCGAAAGACCCCCAATTATTTCTTTACTGTTATACACTCAGAATACAATAATTTACGCATATAAAATTGAAAGTACTAACATATTTTTAATATAAAAAAATATAAATCTACGTTATCATTTTCAATGCTCTGAATTAAAAAATCAATCAATGGACTCTAAAATTGTCAAAATTATATAATTTTAAGGAATTTTAAGCTAGAAACATAAAATATTGAAAAAATGAATAATTTTAATTGAACACTACTTAAATTAGAAATTCTATTATTTTCTTTTTAAATATTTTAAACATACTTGGAAAGCTTCAAAATTTTATTACGAAATCTTGAGAAATTTAGAAATTCTTTTAAATTTAAAATTATTTTAGAAATTTTTTCAGAACTTCTAAATACCTGTCAAAATGAATTAAATTTTTTCTAACATTTTCAGCAAATCCTGCAAATTGTAGAAAATTTCTTTACAATTTGGATGTATAAATAACAATTGAACATTTATCATTTCTACGTGAAATTTGAGTAATTTTATGAGATATGTAGAAGTTTAGAAAAGATTCAAACTTGAAATGATAGCCTAATATAAAACAAAATGTAGATTTTCGCAGATTTTAAACAAAAAAATTAGAT
Organism: Belonocnema kinseyi; assembly: GCF_010883055.1. Classification (NCBI taxonomy): domain Eukaryota; kingdom Metazoa; phylum Arthropoda; class Insecta; order Hymenoptera; family Cynipidae; genus Belonocnema; species Belonocnema kinseyi. The sequence continues at coordinate 270 of NW_022873149.1, read as the reverse complement.
TCTTTTCAAGAATTGTGAAAGGCTTCAAAGTAAGAATAACATTTTCTTAAGATTCCTAGGAAAATTTGAAATAACTTGTAATTATGAAAAATTATTTTAAGATAATATTCAAAAAGTGTTTCAAAGATAGGCACTTCGAAATTTTAACGATTCCAGGTTTTCTATGTAAAAAAATACAGTTAAAGATTCTTTACTTTTAAATATTTGATTTCAAATTACTTGTCTTAAATAAAAATTTAAATATTACTAAATATTCTATAATTAATCTTC
>NW_022873148.1:0-1128 GCF_010883055.1 Belonocnema kinseyi | reverse complement strand
AAACCTCGCACACATTTTTCCAACAGTGTAGTATAAGTTCAAGTAATTGTAAAGTTTTAAAGTTGTGGAAAATACTTAGAACTTGTGAAAATAAAATTATGTATAAAAGCGCCGTGTTTCAGAACAGTATAAATAATAGAAAAGTTTCTTTGTAAAAATTTAAAATAATAAAAAAAAAAGTTAAACAAGAAATATATATATACATACACATACATATAAATAAAAAGCTGTTTTGTATTTCTTATTTGAATGAAAAATTTAAAATTTCTAGTGAAATTACTATTTTGCACATTTCTTATGCAGATGCTAAAGTTAACAAGTTGAATAAATCAGGAATGTTTTTTTTTTTTTTTGGTTAGAATACCATCACCTCAAAATTCATAATGCATTTGTAATTTTATCGAATCTGCGTGGAAACTAAAATACCCTAAAAGTTAATTTCCATACTGAAGGTGGATATTCATCATTGTCAATGAAAATGTTACTTTGAGAGTATCAAAAATGTTTGTTATTTTTAGGTTTGTGGAACCAGGAATAAGATGTTATTCGATGAGAACAATTCATCGAGCTTGAAAAAATAAAAGAAATGAGATTATTTAAATTTTACAACCGAAAAGGTAAAATAATTTTATTTTGTTATTTTTTTAAAATAATCAAAGGAATTTTAATCTCATTTCTTCGAGCTTGATTTATTGTTCGACAGTATTATTATTTTTTTTTTCCTTATTTTGATTATATTTTTGGATATCTCTCCCACAGTTTCTTTCAATGGTACATACATTGTTTTTATAGATAACACACAGAATTCATTTATGATAACCATTCGCACGCAGCACACACACACACCTGCACATACACGGGGAGGTTTTTGTTTGTTTGTTTTTTTTTTCAGAAGACACTGGCAGAAACACACTGTTTTTATCCTTCTTTTCTAAGAACTTGTTTTTTTTTTAGATTTTGTTTTCGTCAAATGTCCATTTGTTCGTCTGCTTCCATTTCAATTTCGAAGAACCCATCGTCGTCAGATACTTGGGGAATGTAGGCAGCATCACGAAGGAAGTCTAAGGTTTTCTCTGCCGTGAAGGAGCCTCCTAGGTAATAGGTGAAGGTACCTTCTGGAAGTCCTCC
>NW_022873147.1:0-1339 GCF_010883055.1 Belonocnema kinseyi | reverse complement strand
TTGACAGTTTCCCAGTTAACTTTGGTACCACTCAGGAGCTGCCAGTCAAACTTATTGTTAGTTTTTAGCACCAAAACAATTATCCTCAATGGGTTTGAAGAGAAATCAAATTCGTTTTTTCACTCGAATTTTTGACATGTTTGACAGTTTCCCAGTTAACTTTGGCACCACTCAGGAGCTGCCAGTGAAACTTGTTGTTAGTTTTTAGCACATAAACAATCATCCTCAATGGGTTTGAAGAGTAACAAAATGACGTTTTTTCACTCGAATTTTTGACATGTTTGACAGTTTTCCAGTTTACTTTGGCACCACAGGAGCTGCCATTGAAACTTATTGTTAGTTTTTAGCACCAAAACAATCATCCTCAATGGGTTTGAAGAGTAATAAAATGACGTTTTTTCACTGGAATTTTTGACATGTTTGACAGTTTCCCTGTTAACTTTGGCACCACTCAGGTGCTGCCAGTCAAACTTATTGTTAGTTTTTAGCACCAAAACATTCATCCTCAATGGGTTTGAAGAGTACTAAAATGACGTTTCTTCACTCGAATTTCTGACATTTTTGACAGTTTCCCAGTTAACTTCGGCACCACTCAGGAGCTGCCAGTCAAACTTATTGTTAGTTTTTAGCACCAAAACAATCATCCTCAATGGGTTTGAAGAGTAATAAAATGACGTTTTTTCACTGGAATTTTTGACATGTTTGACAGTTTCCCAGTTAACTTTGGTACCACTCAGGAGCTGCCAGTCAAACTTATTGTTAATATTTAGCACCAAAACAATCATCCTCAATGGATTTGAAGAGTAATAAAATGACGTTTTTTCACTGGAATTTTTGACATGTTTGACAGTTTCCCTGTTAACTTTGGCACCACTCAGGAGCTGCCAGTCAAACTTATTGTTAGTTTTTAGGACCAAAACAATCATCCTCAATGGGTTTGAAGAGTAATAAAATGACGTTTTTTCACTCGAATTTTTGACATGTTTGACAGTTTCCCAGTTAACTTTGGCACCACACAGGAGCTGCCAGTGAAACTTATTGTTTGTTTTTAGCACCAAAACAATCATCCTCAATGTGTTTGAAGAGTACTAAAATGACGTTTCTTCACTCGAATTTCTGACATGTTTGACAGTTTCCCAGTTAACTTTGGCACCACTCAGGAGTTGCCAGTCAAACTTATTGTTAGTTTTTAGCACCAAAACAATCATCCTCAATGGGTTTGAAGAGTAATCAAATGACATTTTTTCGCTCGAATTTTTGACATATTTGACAGTTTCCCAGTTAACTTTGGCACCACTCAGGAGCTGCCAGTCAAACTTATTGTTAATTTTTAGCACCA
>NW_022873146.1:0-1123 GCF_010883055.1 Belonocnema kinseyi | reverse complement strand
TATTTCATATTTTAAAATAATTTAATTTAAAAAATTGTAAAATTAAAAGGTGTTAAAAGTTTGTGTTTTATACGTATGAATTATTGAGCGTTTAAATGAAATGTTTCTGAATTAAAAATTTTTTTCAAAGCAATTGTATGTATTTCTGAATTGGATCAGAGATTTATAAAAAAAATATAATTCAGATCTTGGACAGGCCATTATAAACAACAATTAAAAACTATACAAATTTGAACATAGTGATTAGAAATAAAAAGCCTTGATTAGTTAAAATTGTAATGAGCTAAATTTTAAGTTTGAACGCTACAATTTTAATTTAGAATAATATTCAAAATTAATTTAAAACTTGAAATTATTTGAAATAATTTGAAACACGATGTAGATTTTTGCAGATTTAAAAAAAAAAGCTTTTGAGAATTGTAAAATATTCAAAAAGAAAACAAAAATTGTTGTGATTGCTAAGAAAATTGAAAATGATTTTTTATTTTGAAAAATTAATTTTAAGTGATTATTTGAAAAGATTTTAAAAATTAAAAAAGAAAGGAATCAGGACGATTTTAAGGCACTTTTTTATTTTGAAGTTTTTTAATTTTAGGAAAAATCTAATTAACACAATAAATCAATTTTCAACCCAAAAGTTTACTTTTCAACAAAATAAATTAATTTTCTATCAACTAATTGGTGTTTTAACTAATAAAATGTACAGGATAAAGTTTCAAACCAAAATGGAATAGTACAATTTCCAGATAAAAAATGTGCTAAAAAATTGAATTGAACAAGAAAAAAAAACGAATTTTCAACAAAATTGTTAAATTTTCAAGGGAAAAGGTGAATTTATGACCAAGAAGATTAATGTTCTATACAAAAAAAACGATTTTCCAACTAAACCAATATAAACGATTAATTTTTAATCAATCATATAATAGTTAAATTTTTAGATAAAGATAAATAATTTTTTAAAGAAAACATTAATTTTAAACAAAGTTGTTAAATTTTCGACCAATCAGATGAATTTTCGACGAAGAAAATTGATAATCTACAAAAAAGACAAATCTTAAACAAAATACGTGAATTTTTAAAGAAGTTATTTAATTTTAAAGTAAAAAAGACGAATTATCTACAA
>NW_022873145.1:0-1027 GCF_010883055.1 Belonocnema kinseyi | reverse complement strand
TCTCAAAAAGCTTATTATTTTTTTAAACTTGCAAAAGTCTAAATCGTGTTTCAAATTATTTGAAATAATTTCAAGTTTTAAATTAATTCTGAATCTTTTTTTCAAATTAAAGTTGTAGCGGTTAAACTTTATATTCAGCTCATTACAAATTTAACAATTCAAGGTATTCTATTTCGAACCATTCTGTTCAATTTGCAGTTTTTAACAGTTGTTTGTAATGGATTGTTTTAAATGAACGGTCAAATATTGCTGATAATTAATGAAATTTTCTGTTTTTAATTTAAAAATTTCAAATTGAATGGGTTAAAATTAAAAAAATTTAGACTGAAATAATATTTCAAGTCATAATCGAAAACAAATAAATTAATTTTCTAACAAATAATTGGTGTTTTAACTAATACGATTTACAGGATACAGTTTAACTAAAAATGGAATAGTTTAATTTCCAGATAAAATCTGTGATAAAAAATTGAATTGAACAACGAAAAAAAACGAATTTTCAACGAAATTGTTAAATTTTCAAGGGAAAAAGTGAATTTTCGACCAAGAAAATTAATAATCTACAAAAAAAGACAAATTTCAAACAAAATACGTGAATTTTCAACAAAATTATTTAATTTTAAACTAAAAAAAAAAACGAATTATCTACAAAAAGTTGATTATTTTCAGCGAAAAATATGAGTTTTCAATCAAAGAGTTAAACTTTCAACCAAATAGTTAAATTTTCAACTAAAATTCTAAAACATTGTTAAAAAAAATACTTTTTTTTACAAAGTAGTTCAACTTTTAGTGAAATAATTGACTTTTAAACCCAAGAAGATGTACAGTTCATATTTTAATCAAACAATTGCATTTTTGACCAAAAATGATACATTTTTAACCAAAAAGATTAAATTTCTACTTAAAAAGGTCAATTTAATTTTAATAAATTTTAAAGTCAAAAAGAGTATTATCTACAAAAAAGCTGAATTTTTAACCTAATTTAAATGCAAATAGTTGAATTTTCAACTATAATTATGAATCCTTA
>NW_022873144.1:0-1088 GCF_010883055.1 Belonocnema kinseyi | reverse complement strand
TCGGGATATGGGACCCATGCCGTCTTTGAGCAATTAATTAGCAATAAATTATCGCGCCAAGCTCGTTTCGATAGCTTTCCCCGTTCCCGAGATAATGCATATCGCTGCCGTAGCTTAATATTAAGGTAGGGGGATGACGTGTTTCTCGTGAACCCCTTGAGCAATAAAATCGGTTGTTGGGTACTAAATTAGCAATTAAATAGTAAAAAATTATGGTACCAGTCCGGGGGCTCCCCCCTAAAAAGTCTGCCGCAACTTAATATACGTCCGTAAACCTCGAAATTTGGGAATCTTATCATATGCTAATATCGCGCCGAGTGTTGACGCATAATTTCGTTCTAACCAATCAGAGTCGCCGTTACAACCTAAATACGAGGGTAGTTCAATAAGTCCTTAGAATGAAGTATAAAAACAATTTTTTTGGGTAAATTTTTTTTTATTTTTCAACATAATCTCCTTGGAGCTCTATACACTTGGTCAATCGCTTTTCAAGTTTTTTTAATCCTTCAGAAAAGTGCGTTTTCGGAAGTTCCTCAAAATAAGCACTTACAGAGGCAATGACGTCTTCGTTGTCTGGAAATCTCTGTCCACAGAGCCATTTTTTCAAGTTTGGAAATAGGAAAAAGTCACTGGGGGCTAAATCTGGTGAATACGGTGGGTGTTCGACCAATTCGAACTTTAGTTCTTCAATTTTAGCCATTGAAACGAAGCATGAGTGAACTCGGGCGTTGTCGTGATGAAAGAGAATTTTTTTTCTCGCCAAATGTGGTCGTTTTTTTTAAATTTCTTCTTTCAGCTGCTCTAATAATGATGCATAATATTCACCAGTGATTGTTTTACCCTTTTCCAAGTAGTCAATAAGTATAATTCCACGTGCATCCCAAAAAACTGTAGCCATAACCTTACCAGCTGATTTTACGGTCTTTGCCTTCTTTGGAGCTGGTTCGCCTGTAGAAAACCACTGTTTGGATTGTTCCTTTGTCTCGGGAGTGTATTGGTGTATCCATGTTTCATCCACAGTCACAAATCGACGAAAAAATTCCTCACGATTCCGACTTATGCGCGCCAAAAGAGCCTCAGAGGCGACC
>NW_022873143.1:0-3426 GCF_010883055.1 Belonocnema kinseyi | reverse complement strand
CCCGGATTGAAGTCTGGTACAGAGGGTTTCATTTTTGCATGCCAAGACGGTGTCATTTCCACCTTAACATACCGTCGCCACATTTTGAACCAAGACATTCCCCATGATAGCTGCTAGGCGTGCCATTTTGAGAGCGAAAGTTCAGTCTCCTAGCGAAATGCTTATTCGTCAGATTATTGCTGTTAAATTCGAATGTGTCAGCGAGCAAATTAAACAACAATTACCTAAATCATTTGTTGATTTCTACATTCATTTAGTGTTTTTGAAAATAATCAGTATGTTTACATCCTATGTTGCAGCAAAAGTGAAATGCTTACTAACAGAATAATTATATTTATTGTGAGTTTTTAATTATATCTACTCAAACTATACCGTTTTTATTGTTAAAGATGGATGAATTAAAATAAACATTTTACAGAATAAATTTAACTGAAAATAAACACTGCGGGTTTCCTTTCTATGACCTGTCCCCAGCGATAATTTTACATAATATTATTTCATTTCTGTAATTTATTTTTAACAGAATTAGGAAAGTTTATTTATTTTTATTCATTACTGGTATAAAATAATCTTTATTTACGATTTTTATAAATAATCAATTTTTATATTCTAAATTTTTGTTCTGAATAAGTGTTATTACTTCTGACATTCGCAGTAGTTATTTCTGTGTATTTTTAGGTTATGTTAATTATAATATCTGTATAATAATTATTATATCTATCATGGTGGACTGCCCACTCCAAATTTCCCATAATATCTGTCATGGCGGACCCCCACTCCAAATTTCCCATAATATCTGTCATGGCGGACCTCCAATCCAAATTTTCCAAAATATCTGTCATGGCGGATTTCCCCGACTCTAAATTTCCCATAATATCTGTCATGGCGGACCCCCACACCAAATTTTCTATAATATCTGTCATGGCGGACCGCCCACTCAAAATTTCCCATAATATCTGTCATGGCGGACCACCCACTCCAAATTCCCCATAGTACAGACACCTCTTTGTCCCCCCGCTCAAAATTCCCCATAGTACAGACTCCTCCCCTTCCCTTCACTCCAAATTCCCCATAGCACAGATTCCTCCCCCTTCCTCCAACTCCAAATTCCCCATAGTACAGGCTCTTCCCCCTTCCCCCACTCCAAATTCCCCATAGTGTTCCTATTCTACTTCAATATTTTATTAAACTTCATGCAAATGTGTATAATGGAACAAATTAACTCAATAATTTTTTGTTTAGAGTAAATATATTCTTGATTCAAATAGTTGTCCTGATTCTATTATTTTCTTGATTCAAGAAAATCGGTCCCTTGTAAAAAGAAAATACTTGCTTTTTTCAAGTTGAATCAGCCTAGTAAATTAACCTACTTGATTTAATGCAAAATTTTTTTCATAGTACAGTTCAATAACTTATTTGTTGCTTAATCTTGAAACCTTTTTCTCGCTGCATTCAGCCCCTTATAATTTTATTTAAAAATTTAAATTTAAAGGGGATTGTGAATTAAATAGTTAATTATATTATTCCAAATCTCATTTTTAAAATAAACAAACAATAATCTATTAAAATCTATAAATAAACGGACTATACTTACGATGCACAGTTGGAGCAAATGCACTTTTTTCATTCAAAAATGTCCAGAGCCTTCAATTTTCTTGCGATTTTGAATTTTTCTGTTTTAAATTAAAGATCATTAAATTCTATAGATCTCGACTATCGAAAGTTTTGTCTCATCTATTTTTTTATTAATAATTTTTCCAGCCAAAGTATAAACAAAGTCCTATATTACTGTATTAATGTAGGAATGACATTTAGTAACAAAAATAATTTAAAAGTTTAGAATAACCACTGTGACAAACAATTGTTGTGACAAATATTAGAATTTGAGATTTTTCAAATTCTAATTTCCTTCAATGGCCAGAACGACTTAAGGCATTCCTTAAAATAATAAATATTTAACAATAATTAATAAAATATAACAATTTAAATTTTTTTTACAAATTAGATAAACAAATTTTAAATGTTGGTCCTTGCGCATATACATGTTTTTTGCACTGGAAATGTTTTAAGCAATTAAACGAATGACTGATAGTGCCAAAAATATTAGAAAAGTCAACAATAACCATTGTTATTAACAATTCTTGTGACAAAATATTTAAACTTAAGGTTTTATAAAATTTAAAATTTTTTTTAAGGCCTAGTCGGTGGGTTATTGTCAAAAGATTTTGTATTGATTGAATCTTAGCATACAGTGTTATGATTTATTTCTAATCTATTACGATTGAAAACTCGACTTTTTCCAAGTGAAACTGCTAACATTGGAAAATTTTTTATGTCAATTGTTTATAAGCTGGTAAGTTGTTATATTACACTAAATACAGGGTGAACACGCTGGGGCTTACATACATGGCGATCTGAATGCAACCCGAATTACACAACAGCCGAGGAGAAGCCATTATACAGGGATATTTTCATATTTCGCGCCTTTAAAATTGCATTCAGATCGGCCCGGCCAATTCCGTGCATCTTCGGATCAAGTTTATCATAGTTTCCATGGTTGCGTTCGAAACTTCAAATGGTTTACTTCTATCTACCTTGTCAAAAGCTTTTTCTAGGTCAACAAATGCACAGAAAACTTTTTTTCCTACTCTCAAACTTTTTTCTGTTATTTGCCGTAAGCTAAATATTTGATCCGTATATGACCTTCCTGGCATAAACCCACTTTGGACTTCCCAAATCTTTGTTTCTGTTATTTTCATTACCCTACGAATAAGTATTTTTGAATATATTTTACGTACAGTGCTTAAGAAGCTAATCCCTCTGTAATTATTGCACTCGCTTTTATCTCCCTTTCTCTTGTATATTGGTCAGTGATCCCAGATCTGAAACGAGATGCGGTCCAATACTATGACAGGGCTATGTCCGTGTGAATGTAGTAGGAGCAGCTGTAAATGACTGAGTTGCGCGTGCAACCCATTTCTCCTCTTCTGAATTTGAAAACTCGAAGATGCACGATTGCCGGTCGGAGCACTTTGTCGATTCTATTTATATATCTATCTGCTAACAGCTAACTGCTTTGAAATAAATTCAGGAGATTGGGATTTTAATATTTCCAGATTTCGATGCGGACGATTCTCATGATTTGAATAGATCGCGCGCCTCTTGATATTCGTATATTTTGAGGTTATGTTATTTCATGTATAAAAAATAAATAAATATATATATACGTATATTAATAATGATGATATTATAATTATGTTATATTATAATAGTCTATTTTTTTTTTATTTGAAGGTTCATCTCTTTCGTTGAAAATACATTTTGGAAACTGACTATCAATCAATACCATTTTTGGTTAAGAAATCATGTCTTTTGTTAAAAGGTCGTCTTTCTTTGTAGAAATTAAATTGTTTTATGGAAAATTTA
>NW_022873142.1:0-1223 GCF_010883055.1 Belonocnema kinseyi | reverse complement strand
TGAAACTACAGTTTTAATATCAATAAAATAAAAGTGATTATTAATCAATTTATCTTTCCGTAGATTTCGGTAAAAAAGTGTTTTTTTCTACCAAAACACACGCAAAATAATGCAATATTTGCACTTTTGATTATTTACTGTTGATTGATATACTTTTCTGTTTGTCCGGCTTCTCTCGAAATTAAATTATATTCAAAACGACAGTTTTAATATCCATAAAATAAAAGTGATTATGAATCAATTTATCTTTCCGTAGATTTCGGTAAAAAAGTGTTTTTTTTATAACCAAACACTAGTAAAATAATGAGAAATTTGCACTTTTGTTTATTTAATGTTGATTGATATACTTTTCTATTTGGCGGGCTTCTCTCGAAATTAATATATATTCAAAACTACAGTTTTAATATCAATAAAATAAAATTGATTATTAATCAATTTATCTTTCCGTGGATTTCGGTAAAAAAGTGTTTTTTTTCTACCAAAACACTCGAAAAATAATGCAATATTTGCACTTCTGATTATTTCCTGTTGATTGATATACTTTTCTATTTGGCGGGCTTCTCTCGAAATTAAATTATATTCGAAACTACAGTTTTAATATCGATTAAATAAAAGTGATTATTAATCAGTTTTTCTTTCCGTAGATTTCGGTAAAAAAGTGTTTTTTTTTCTACCCAAACACTAGTAAAATAATGAAAAATTTGCACTTTTGTTTATGTAATGTTGATTGATATACTTTTCTATTTGGCGGGCTTCTCTCGAAATTAAATTATATTCGCGACTACAGTTTTAATATCAATAAAATAAAAGTGATTATTAATCAATTTATCTTTCCGTAGATTTCGGTTAAAAATTGTTTTTTTTTCTACCAAAACACTCGAGAAATAATGCAATATTTACACTTTTGATTATTTACTGTTGATTGATATACTTTTCTATTTGGCCAGCTTCTATCGAAATTAAATTATATTGTAAACTACAGTTTTAATATCGATAAAATAAAAGTGATTATTAATCAATTTTTCTTTCCGTAAATTTCGGTAAATAAGTGTTTTTTTTCTACCAAAACACTCGAAAAATAATGCAATATTTACACTTTTGATTATTTACTGTTGATTGAAATACTCTTCTATTTGGCGGGCTTCTCTCGAAATTAAATTATATTCGAAACTACAGTTTTAATATCAATAAAGTAAAAGTGATTATTAATCAATTTATCTTTC
>NW_022873141.1:0-1468 GCF_010883055.1 Belonocnema kinseyi | reverse complement strand
ATGTGGATACGAAATGGAGTCATGGGCACATGTATTAGAGAGATGTACAGGAGAGGAAGAGGGACAGTTGAGTGTGGATGAGTGTGTAAGATGTATCTTGGATGTTAGTGGACAGGGAGTGATGTGGATGAAGAAATTGGATGAAGTAAGGGAAAGCAAGGGAGTAGGGGAGAGCCAAACGGGTGATCCTGAAAAGGGACAGTAAAAAACGAAAATTGTTTTCAATATCGTGGAAAATGCATTTTTTTATGGTAAGAGGAAACGGAAGCCCTGGAAGCTCGCTCATTTTAGGAATTAATATCACTACTGTTACTATTGTTTATCCTACGTAATGCGAAAGAGTAGAATATAAGTAGTAGTTAAGTTAGACTAAGGATGGAATTGTAAATATATGTACAGGGAGCGGAGGCCCTCAAACCCGTAAAAGGGAGAGACTAAATGCATACATACATACATACATACATACATACATACATACATACATACATACATACATACACACCTTATAAACTGAAAAAATATGTGCTCAATTATTATTTTGGAAAAAATTCAAGTATGTATAAGATATATTTAGACGTTTTGAAAAGATTCCAAAATAATTTGAAGCATGAAGCATTTTTTAACAATTGTAAACAAAACGTAGATTTTAAAAGATTCTGAACACAATGTTTAGAAGCTTTCTAAGTCTTTTGAAAACCTTCAAAAGAATACAACAATTTTATTTAAATTTCCAGTAAAATAAAAAATCAATTCCTTGTTAAAATATAATTTTGAAAAATATTAATTTTTTTTTAATTTACTAAATAAAATATGGAAGATTTTGAAGTAATTTTTTTTATTTTGCCAGATTTTCAAAAAATTGCAGGAAAAATTCAAGTCCCGAGAAAATAACAAAATTGGCAATAGATTTCTGGAAAATTGTTCAATGCTTTTTTTCATTTTCAAGAGTATATTTAAAAAGATGTTAGAACAATTTTTTTATGTATAACTAAAGTTTTCTAATTGTTTAAAATAACATAATTTTAAACATTTATAATTGTTTCATTAATTTTATGATTCAACATTTTTTCTTATTTTTTACCCCCCCCCCCCTCCCTGAAATGCGTTTAAAAAAATGTTATTTAGAGGTGGCGCATGCCCCATGAAGTGTAACAGATATTTCCTATAAGAAAAAAAACTTGTTGGTAAATTTTATCCAGAATCGTTAACACCGTTAACATCAAGCTGCAACTCAACATGTGTTTTCACGATTAGCAATAGAATAAGAATAGAAACTTATTTTTCAAATATAATCAGCATAAGTTTATTTTTTACACTTCCAACAAAAACCCCATACGTGAACAGTTTCAGCCCAGAAGTTAGCTATGCAAATACGAGGGTGGATTGATAAGTTTCCGGCCTGACCAAGAAAAACAACGTTTTTAAGAATTTTTTTTTTATTTCTCAACATAATCTCCTCCAAGGCTGA
>NW_022873140.1:0-1202 GCF_010883055.1 Belonocnema kinseyi | reverse complement strand
TCATATTTTGCCAAAGACCTATTAATAATTACTCTTTTTCAGTTTTGACACAATTTCATGAAAATCAGTATTCACCTATCATGCTTTTATCAGAATGAAGTTCCTATAATGTGTTTACGATTATAGATATTTCATAATGAAATATCATTATATAGAAAAATACTATAGGATAGTTAGCATTGAAATAATTTTTTTTTCAATATTAAAGAAGTCAATGTTAAAAGCATACGAACTTAATAGACATTTTTTAAATCCTCTAAATACTTTAAAATACGTGGAGATTTTATAAAATATCTTGGTTATTCTAAAATCTGTTAGGACCCCCTTAAAATTCTTCTACATATTTAAAAATCTTTAAAAGCCTCTGAAATTTCTTAAATTGTTTTGAAATCATATGTAATTTCTTGAAATTTATAGAATTATTCAAAAATCTTTTATAAATAAACTTTGATATAATGCTAAGAGCGTTTTCAAAGAAATGCATTGCATGCTTGCGCGGAGAAATTTAGTCTATAGTGTTTGGAATGATGAAGCCAGAGCGAAAGTTGTAAGTGTCAGTTGTAAGTTGACTAGTGTCCAAGAAAGGAGTTAGAAAGAATTTTAATCGAATTGCATTATATTCTGAGCAAATTTTAACATAATTGACATGAAATTAATGCCAGGCTAACAAATACCGAAATAAGATAAATATTGAAAGCAGCTATATCCATTTCTGAGCTAATAGGTGTTTTTTTGTCCAATAGGAATTATGAATCAAATTTCGCCGGTATAATTTGCTGTCAAAAGGGAATTATTTTGATTTGAATGATATATCTAATGCTTTTATGATGATTCTTTGTGATACGAAGAGATTTTTCGGCTTATAATCCTGTTCGAAACTAAGAATTTTCGCCATCATTTTATGAATATTTCCGTTTTGTTGTTCAGGGCTAACCTGAAAATGAGGTATCAGGTTATGTTGTTCTCATTTATACTCTCTTCTATGCCTTGTGATTGGCCAATCAGGTTCTACCAGTCTCTACGGTGGGGGACTCTGACCAATCACAGGAATCGTAGAGAGCATACATGAGAACCAGTGATGCCAATGCACTGGTTGGTCGCACTTGGCGCGCAATTCAAAATTACTTTAAAAACAATTCTTATAATTTCAATAAATAATTATTGGAAAATCCACAATATACCGAAGTGCAATCTACTTGGAT
>NW_022873139.1:0-1875 GCF_010883055.1 Belonocnema kinseyi | reverse complement strand
GGTAGTTTTTGTTTTATTCGTAAAAAAACAACATTAAAAATATAAGATATAAGTCTTTGGACAAACGACATAAGCAATGAAAAAAATAAATAGATAAAAGTTATTTACCTTAAAAAGAGCTCATGAATGTGTTATTAATCTAAAATGCTATTTACAATTTTCTGTGTTATTAATGTTACTAATGTCGCAAGATTTCGAAAATCTGAAAATTTTCTTCGAGACATTCGATAAGCACACATAAGGAGAATACATAGATAAAGAATACATAATAAGGAGTAAATGAAAACAAATTCACGAATTGGATGTTTGGATGAAACCAGACATAATCAAGGATGTTCAGAAATCATGAATTAAAATTCACTTATAAAGCACCAAGGTTGAAAATGTCATTCTTTGACCATCGCATTTTTTTTACAATTATAAAATGTCATATAAATAAAAAGTTAAACTTTACGTACCAAAAAAATAAGTAAGGAAAGGAGATAAACAAGGCAACCTCGCAATCCCTTTAATGCATGTTTGTTTTCTTTATTTTGCCCTTTGTTATTTCTCAATTTTTTAATTCATAAAAAATATATTTGTCAATATTTTGGTGTTAATTTAACAAAGATTGTCCAAATGACAAAATTTAATTAGGTTGTGTCAAAATATAAATGCAATAACAAAATTATTATGAACTGAAAAAAATTTAAATTTTAAATTGGATAAGCACGAAATTACAATTTCTCTTTAAGATTCAAAGCTAAACTTAAAATGCAAACGCATTTCCTGGTAAAGTTTAGCTTTTCAATTTTCACAACAATCATCCTTGGGAAGGTAAATACAAAAAATGAATATATTTCCGGTTGAAAGCAAGGTCCAGTAGTACAGCTTAAACTATTTGGAAATTATCTTCTTTGTGCAAAAATTATAAGCCCTTTTTATAAATTATTTTATAAATAGCTGTTTCCTTTATCACGAAATCACAAACAAAAAATCAGATTTTATAATTGTGTTTCTTTTCACTTCTTTCTACTCCAATATATAATAAAAACGCTATAAATAGAAAATTTTATCCTACTTTTTCATGTTTGACCTAAAACTATTCAATTTTAAAGGCTATAAATTACCAATGTGAAAAATAAGTAAAATATTCTTATAAATTTTTATTTGAAACAGGTTGGAGCTAGAACGTTGGAGCTAGAACGTTGGAGCTAGAACGGGAATTGACGTTAATTTTTACAAAAATCGGGCCTTATTTTATTTAAAAAGAAAAAATTGGAGGGGGGGGGGTGACAAATGATAAAAAAATAAATAAAACTTAAAGTTGTACGATTTTAATTTGTAACTGAATAATTTGAGAGGTTTCAATCTAAAATTATCGAACAATTTTAATTTAAAAATTCAGATGACATATTTAAATAGCTTTAAATTTGAAATTATTCAATATACTGTGAAGACTACAAATTTAAAATGTCTCAACTATTAAGGGTTTAAATATTTTTGAAAATGCTGTTCTGGAGACTAAATAGCACTTATTCTTTTATTAAGAAATCACAGCCAAAATTGTTAAAGCAAGTTTTTAAAAGAGTTTTAAAAACCTTAAAAAAGGTCAGAGGTTTTAATAGTTTCATATATGTGATAGAACCTCTTTAAATTTGGAATTAGTCTATACTTTTTCATGTTTGAGCTACAATTATTCCATTTTAGAAGTTATAATTTACAATTGTGAAAAACAAATAAAATGTTTTAAATAATTTATATTAAAAACAAAAAACCTTTTTATAATTCAACCTAAATGCAGCTGCAAACATTTAATTTGAAATGCTTTGAATTCAAGGTATATTTTAAAAAGAAAACTGAAAGCAAAGGATCGACTTTCAAAGGAATCGAAAG
>NW_022873138.1:0-2476 GCF_010883055.1 Belonocnema kinseyi | reverse complement strand
GGCCGTTGGTATACTCTTTAAGTGTCAGAAACTAAAGATCAAGTTGATTGGCTACTTTGGGTGAAAATTCAAAAAGTTACAGAATTTTCAAAGTTTCTGAGAGAATTTTTTTCAATATTTAAAAATTCCATGTACGGGTATTCGTAATAATTGGAAATCCGAACAATTTACCTCATCGACTTCTTTTGATAAAAAGAATATTACCAGAATTATAGCGTTTTCAACAAATTAAAAAAAAATACCAAAATGAAAATTGTAAACTAACCAGCGCGAGACTTGAAAAAAAACTCGAGAGAAGAAAAACGTTGCTTTTTGAGAGCCCTACAAGATTATCATAACAACTTTTCAGATTGTTTTGAATAATCGAAAATTGAAATTTTGAAAGAACCAAAAATCATAAATTTAATTTAGTGATCAAACTGTGCAAGATGCGGAGAAAAGAAGAGAAATAAAAAATTGTGCACCTTAAAAAGATCCAAAAGTTTTTTATCAATTACTTTTTGAAACGAAGGGTAGTTTTTGTTTTATTCGTAAAAAAACAACATTAAAAATATAAGATATAAGTGTTTGGACAAACGACATAAGCAGTGAAAAAAATAAATAGATAAAAGTTGTTTACCTTAAAAAGAGCTAATGAATGTGTTATTCATCGAAAATGCTATTAACAATTTTCTGTGTTATTAATGTTACTAATGTCGCAACATTTCGGAAATCTGAACATTTTCTTCGAGACATTCGATAAGCAGACATAAGGAGAATCCATACATAAAGAATACATAATAAGGAGTAAATGAAAACAAATTCACGAATTGGATAATGTTTGAATGAAACCAGGCATAAGCAAGGATGTTCAGAAATCATGAATTAAAATTCACCTATAAAGCACCAAGGTTCAAAATGTCATTCTTTGACTATCGCAATTTTTTTTACAATTATAAAATGTCATATAAATAAAAAGTTAAACTTTAAGTACCAAAAAAATAAGTAAGGAAAGAAGATAAACAAAGCAACCTCGCAACCCCTTTAATGCATGTTTGTTTTCTTTATTTTTCCCTTTGTTATTTCTCAATTTTTTAATTCATAACAAATATATTTGTCAATATTTTAGTGTTAATTTAACAAAGATTGTCCAAATGACAACATTTAATTTAGATTGTGTCAAAATATAAATTCAATAACAAAATTATTATGAACTGAAAAAATTTAAATTTCAAATTGGATAAGAACGAAATTACAATTTCTTTTCAAGATTCAAAGCTAAACTTCAAATACAAACGCATTTTATGGTAAAGTTTAGCTTTTCAATTTTCACAACACTCATCCTTGGGAAGGTAAATACAAAAAATAAATACGTTTCCGGTTGAAAGCAAGGTCCAGTAGTACAGCTTAAACTATTTGGAAATTATCTTCTTTGGGCAAAAATTATAAGCCCTTTTTATAAATTATTTTATAAATAGCTGTTTCCTTTATATTGGACTGAAGTTTCTGACGTCATATGACGAATTTTTTTTTTTAATTTTCAGCTCACATATGGCCCAGTATAATAAAAAAAATGCCCAGAAACAGTTTCCCTATTTATGCAAGGATATACCGTGTGTCCTACCCCAAAACGAAGAGGGGGTGACTTTTTTAACCCCCCCTATTCGAAAGGTATTTTAAAGAGGTGATGAAAAAAAATTTTAAAAAAGATTTTCCATTTGCGGACAATAGCCAAAATTGAGAAAAACTGCACAAAAAATCGTTTTGGGGAGGATATACAGTGTCTTTTACCCCAAAACGAAGAGTGGGTGACTTTTTTAACCCCCCCTATTTGAAAGGTACTATCAAGAGGTAATGAAAAAAAATTTTTAAAAAGATTTTCCATTTGCGGACGACAGCCAAAATTGAGAAAAACTGCACAAAAATCGTATTGTGGAGGATATACCGTGTGTTCTACCCCAAAACGATAAGGGGGTGTCTGTTTTAACCGCACCTATTCGAAAGGTATTTTAAAGAGGTGATGAAAAAAAATTTAAAAAAAGATTTTCCATTTGCGGACGACTGCCAAAATTGAAAAAAACTGCACAAAACTCGTCTTTTGGAGCATATACCGTATTTTCCACCCCAAAAAGAAGAGGGGGTGACTTTTTTAACCACCCCTATTCAAACGGTACTATCAAGAGGTAATGAAAAAAATTTTTTTTAAAGATTTTCCATTTGCGGACGACAGCCAAAATTGAGAAAAACTGCACAAAAATCGTCTTGTGAAGGATATACCGTGTGTTCTACCCAAAAAGAAGAGGGGGTGACTATTTTATCCCACCCTATTCAAACGGTACTATCAAGAGGTAATGAAAAAAAATTTTTTTTTTAATTTTCCATTTGCGGACAACAGCCAAAATTAAGAAAAACTGCACAAAAAATCGTCTTGGGGAGGATATACAGTGTGTTCTACCCCAAAACGAAGAGTGGGTGACTTTTTTAACCCCCCCCCCCC
>NW_022873137.1:0-1603 GCF_010883055.1 Belonocnema kinseyi | reverse complement strand
TTGATTGATATACTTTTCTATTTGGCGAGCTTCTCTCGAAATTAAATTATATTTGAAACTACAGTTTTAATATCAATAAAATAAAAGTGATTATTAATCAATCTATCTTTCCGTAGATTTCTTTAAAAAAGTGTTTTTTTTTTCTACCAAAACAAACGAAAAATAATGCAATATTTGCACTTTTGTTTATTTAATGTTGATTGATATACTTTTCTATTTGGCGAGCTTCTCTCGAAATTAAATTATATTTGAAACTACAGTTTTAATATCAATAAAATAAAAGTGATTATTAATCAATTTATCTTTCCGTAGATTTCTTTAAAAAAGCGTTTTTTTTTTCTACCAAAACAAACGAAAAATAATGCAATATTTGCACTTTGGTTTATTTAATGTTGACTGATATACTTTTCTATTTGGCGTGCTTCTCTCGAAATTAAATTATATTCGTAACTACAGTTTTAATATCAATAAAATAAAAGTGATTATTAATCAATTTATCCTTCCGTAGATTTCGGTAGAAAAGTGTTTTCTTCTACCAAAGCACTCGAAAAATAATGCAAAATTTGCACTTTTTTTTATTTAATGTTGATTGATATACTTTTCTATTTGGCGGGCTTCTCTCACAATTAAATTATATTCGAAACGACAGTTTTAATACCAATAAAATAAAAGTGGTTATTAATCAATTCATCTTTCCGTAGATTTCTGTAAAAAGTGTTTTCTTCTACCAAAACACTCGAAAAATAATGCAAAATTTTCACTTTTGTTTATTTAATGTTGATTGATGTACTTTTCTATTTGGCGTGCTTCTCTCGAAATTAAATTATATTCGTAACTACAGTTTTAATATCAATAAAATAAAAGTGATTATTAATCAATTCCTCTTTCCGTAGATTTCGGTAAAAAACTGTTTTTTTCTACCAAAACACTCGAAAAATAATGCAATATTTGCACTTTGGTTTATTTAATGTTGACTGATATACTTTTCTATTTGGCGGGCTTCTCTCGCAATTAAATTATATTCGAAACTACAGTTTTAATATCAATAAAATAAAAGTGATTATTAATCAATTTATCTTTCCGTAAATTTCCTTAAAAAAGTGTTTTCTTCTACCTAAACACTCGAAAAATGATGCAAAATTTGAACTTTTGTTTATTTAATCTTGATTGATATACTTTTCTATTTGGCGGGCTTCTCTCGAAATTAAATTATATTCGTAACTACAGTTTTAATATCAATAAAATAAAAGTGATTATTATTCTATTTATATTTCCGTAGGTTTCGGTAAAAAAGTGTTTTCTTCTACCAAAACACTCGAAAAATAATTCAAAATTTGCAATTATGTTTATTTAATGTTGATTGGTATTCTTTTCTATTTGGCGGGCTTCTCTCGAAAATAAATTATATTCGTAATTACAGTTTTAATATCAATAAAATAAAAGTGATTATTAATCATTTTATCCTTCCGTAGATTTCGGTAAAAAAGTGTTTTCTTCTACAAAAACACTCGAAAAATAATGCAAAATTTGCACTTTTGTTTATTTAATGTTGATTGGTATAGTTTTCTACTTGGCGGGCTTCTCTCGAAATTAAATTATATGC
>NW_022873136.1:0-1407 GCF_010883055.1 Belonocnema kinseyi | reverse complement strand
GGGTATATTCGGATTCAGCGGCTCAAAATACATAAGAATCATACCTTTTTATCCTTGGACATATTATTGCATACGGCAGCATTGCCCGCTCCCGGACTAGTACTGGAATTAGCATGACTCAAGACTGTTACGAAATTTTTCCACACGGAAAGTGTTATTTTAAGAGATAAAACGGAATTCGATTGTTTTTAAACGTTTTCAAAGGTTTTAAGTTTTTTTTTTGAAATCCAAAGAATTTCAAGAGATTTTGTTCCAAAATGAATGTTAAATACAGTGAACCTCTTTTATAGCGCCGATTTTGGGGCTGACGGTGGATGGTAACTAATTCATTGTAGCCCTCTCCGATTTTGTTTGTTCACGCTTGACTGCTCGCCTGAGTGACAACCGCAGACCCCGCGGCCCCCCGGCTGTTCCTGTTATACCCATCTACGGCGCGGCGTCAATTCTCGGAAGGGATATAGAAGGGAGGTCTATTGAAGGGTTTCATTGTAGTTTGTTCTTATTATTGTAAAGGTCCAGACACGTGAACCGGGCGTGCGCTTACTGCTATTTCGAGAAAAAATATTTAATTGTACGATTCAATTACTATTAATTAAGGAATGTTTAGAAGAGTAAATATTCTTGATTGTATGGTAACGAGTTAAAATATATAAAATTGATTTATTATACATTTTGTATATTGCCATGAATGTATTTTTTACGATCTATAAGTATTCTGGAATTGCAAATGGAATTGGAACAATTGGAATGAACCACAGAAGAGCTCTGCGTCGATGGAGGGGGGGGGGGCAATGTTTGGGAGCCGGGTGTTCTGCATCCACTCGTATATTTCATGTGCACTATCTTCCTTTCAAGAATGACTGATGTCTATGATTTTAGTTTCTTCATTCAAATTTTGTCACAGCAATGTCGTTCCTTTTCAGCAAGAGTGTTGCTGGTTGTTTGTTGTTGCAGCTCCTTTAGAACAAAAAATTGATTCTAATAAAAACCATAGTTTTTTCTGTGTTAAAATAAAAGGACCGAAAAGTTCAAGACAGGAACTAGTTGGGCCTTATTCAGCATAACCCAGAGCAACTTCTTGAAGAATTATAAATAAATTCGCGCATTTATGAGCCTATTCCTTTATTAATTTGAAAAAGTGTATATCACAAAATTCTTTCAAATTTTGTTCCTCGAAATGAACACGACGCTTAGCTTCCTTTTAACTATATCACTATTTTATTGAGATGTTTCATTTCACCTTCTCGAGACACTAATAATTGGGACACTAAAGGAAACTTTAAAAAATTCTGAAACTCCACCACACTCTCCCTTTCAGTTCAATGTCGGGGGTTGCCTTCAAATAACCTTGGATTGATTTCAGGGGGATTGAAACGTCAGCAGTGAGGGCCTGACTCGTTTCCAATG
>NW_022873135.1:0-1764 GCF_010883055.1 Belonocnema kinseyi | reverse complement strand
TCTAAGGCTAGGCTGTTTTGGAACAAATTGTCATATTTGGGCCACTGTTCGGGTCTTCGGGGCGTGGCGCGGTCAAACAATTTCATTCAGCACCTAGAATCCTAAAACCTAATCCGCTTCAGGAGGACGACTGAAAATTCTACAAAAATAAAATATTCCAAATAGAAAATGTAGTAATCAGAAAATTACAGTATCAGATATTTTGTTATTTCAGAAATTATATCACGTAAATTTTATATTGTGCTTCTTTTTCAAATTCAGTAATATCATAATCTGTATCGGAAGTTTTATTATTTAGGAATTTTTAAATTGTCGTCAATTTTCTAATTCCTGGAATTCAAAATTTTTTTTAATTAACAAAAGTTCAAACTTTGCATTATTTTTCGAGTGTTTTGGTTGAAAGAAAACTCTTTTTTACCGAAATCTACGGAAAGATAAATTGATTAATAATCACTTTTATTTTATTGATATTAAAACTGTAGTTTCAAATATAATTTAATTTCGAGAGAAGCCCAACAAATAGAAAAGTATATCAATCAACATTAAATAAACAAAAGTGCAAATTTTGCATTATTTTTCGAGTGTTTTGGTAGAAAAAAACACTTCTTTACCGAAATCTACGGAAATATAAATTGATTAATAATTACTTTTATTTTATTGATATTAAAACTGTAGTTTCGAATATAATTTAATTTCGAGAGAAGCCCGACAAATAGAAAAGTATATCAATCAACATTAAATAAACAAAAGTGCAAATTTTGCATTATTTTTCGAGTGTTTTGGTAGAAAAAAAAAACACTTTTTTACCGAAATCTACGGAAAGATAAATTGAATAATCACTTTTATTTTATTGATATTAAAACGGTAGTTTCGAATATAATTTAATTTCGAGAGAAACCCGCCAAATAGAAAAGTATATCAATCAACAGTAAATAATCAAAAGTGCAAACTTTGCATTATTTTTTGAGTGTTTTGGTAGAAAGAAAACTCTTTTTTACCGAAATCTACGGAAAGATAAATTGATTAATAATCACTTTTATTTTATTGATATTAAAACTGTAGTTTCGAATATAATTTAATTTCGAGAGAAGCCCGACAAATAGAAAAATATATATCAATCAACATTAAATAAACAAAAGTGCAAATTTTGCATTATTTTTCGAGTGTTTTGGTAGAAAAAAAAACACTTTTTTACCGAAATCTACGGAAATATAAATTGATTAATAATTACTTTTATTTTATTGATATTAAAACTGTAGTTTCGAATATAATTTAATTTCGAGAGAAACCCGCCAAATAGAAAAGTATATCAATCGACAGTAAGTAATGAAAAGTGCAAACTTTGCATTATTTTTCGAGTGTTTTGGTAGAAAGAAAACTCTTTTTTACCGAAATCTACGGAAAGATAAATTGATTAATAATCACTTTTATTTTATTGATACGAGGGTAATTCAATAAGTCCTTAGAATGAAGTATAAAAACAATTTTTTTTGGGTAAATTTTTTTTTATTTTTCAACATAATCTCCTTGGAGCTCTATACACTTGGTCAATCGCTTTTCAAGTTTTTTTAATCTTTCAGAAAAGTGCGTTTTCGGAAGTTCCTCAAAATAAGCACTTACAGAGGCAATGACGTCTTCGTTGTCTGGAAATCCCTGTCCACTGAGCCATTTTTTCAAGTTTGGAAATAAGAAAAAGTCACTGGGGGCTAAATCTGGTGAATACGGTGGGTGTTAGACCAATTCGAATTTTAGTTCTTCAATTTT
>NW_022873134.1:0-1351 GCF_010883055.1 Belonocnema kinseyi | reverse complement strand
CCCCCATTGTGTACTTGACTGCAACCCAGTCCGTCAGTGATGGGGTAAAAACCAGGCTTTGTCCAATATGTCTGGGCAGACTGCTCTCATCCGATCACTTGATTGCATTATAAAAATGCGTCCGTGACTGATGATATATACCGGGACATCCCCGTGCAAAATTATCAAATAAAAATCCAACTCTAACCAAAAATGCCTTCGACATGTTGGGCAGTATAAGCCTGTGTCAACATTTCAACACAGAAATGTTTTTTAAAATAATAATAAAATTTGAAATTTAAATAGTATATATTAAAATAATTAGGTATAATTATTCATATTATTACTATCAAAATATTATTGTTCTAAAAACTAAAGATAATAAATTAAAAAATTTTATTTATTATAGTAACATTTTATAGTTGAAAAAATCATTAAAACCAATGCTTAGTTAAATAATTAATTTTAAACTGTAATGTGAAATTCAACAATTTTTAAGGAAAACTTAAAATTGTATACATTGAAACATTTAGCAGGTAAAAATTAATGAATTTTACAAGTTAATAGTTGAAGGGGTTTTGTTGAAACTTGATTTTTGTTGTTGAAGATTTATCATTTTAGTTGAAATTCATCTACTTGGTTGAAAACCCGTTTTTTTCTAATTTTAAATTAATTTTTAGAACTAAAAATAAATCTTTTTGGTTACAACATTACAATTTTAGTAGCATATTTAGCTCTTTAGATACAAAATAAATTATATTGTTGGAAATTAATGTTTTTATTTGAAAATTTCTCTTTTGACTTCTTCAAGGTAAGTGGGTAAAATGCATGCATTCTGTTGATATTTTTTTTTAAACAGTGTTATAACCGTAATAAGGTGCTAATTCTATTTTCGTAATTTTGGGCTCACAATTACGCAGCCATTTATACCGAGTATTCTTACAACAGAAGTAGACCATAAAAGGAGGAAAATTTCCAAAATTTATTGGGTTCAACCAGGTATACGGACCATAGGCAAAGAAATATACTGTTCTTACTTAATTCCAGAAGAATGCTTTCTAGGTTTTCCCCGCAAGTAATTAAGGGGTTCAAACTTAAAAGGCCTTGCATAAATATGGGTCATATATCTCTCAAACTTAAGACTATGTTGTAGAACCGATTGCAGTTTAATATTTAGGAATTCGCAATCTTGTACGTTAAATTAAAATATTTAGTACTTATATTACTGTTTTCTTCTATTATATTTGAATAACTGTACATTTTAAGGTAATATTTTGTGTGTATATATTAGTTATATTTTCTAAAATATGTGATTCTAATTTCAAGGCAAAAGAGCCATCAATCATTTAAATCATACAATTAAAAATAATGT
>NW_022873133.1:0-2513 GCF_010883055.1 Belonocnema kinseyi | reverse complement strand
TCGAAATTAAATTATATTCTAAACTACAGTTTTAATATCAATTAAATAAAAGTGATTATTAATCAACTTATCTTTCCGCAGATTTCGGTAAAAAAGTGTTTTCTTCTACCAAAACACTCGAAAAATAATGCAAAATTTGCACTTTTGTTTATTTAATGTTTGATTGAC
Organism: Belonocnema kinseyi; assembly: GCF_010883055.1. Taxonomy (NCBI): domain Eukaryota; kingdom Metazoa; phylum Arthropoda; class Insecta; order Hymenoptera; family Cynipidae; genus Belonocnema; species Belonocnema kinseyi. Next base: position 2,345 of record NW_022873133.1, on the reverse strand, counting down.
ATACTTTTCTATTTGGCGGGCTTCTCTCGAAATTAAATTATATTCGAAACTACAGTTTTAATATCAATAAAATAAAAGTGATTATTAATCAATTTATCTGTCCGTAGATTTCGGTAAAAAAGTGTTTTTTTCTACCGAAACACTCGAAAAATAATGCAAAATTTGCAATTTTTTTTATTTAATGTTGATTGATATAGTTTTCTATTTGGCGGGCTTCTCTCGAAATTAAATTATATTCGAAACTACAGTTTTAATATCAATAAAATAAAAATGATTATTAATCAATTTATCTTTCCGTACATTTCGGTAAAAAAGTGTTTTTTTTTCTACCAAAACACTCAAAAAATTATGCAATATTTGCACTTTTGATTATTTACTGTTGATTGATATAGTTTTCTATTTGGCGGGCTTCTCTCGAAATTAAATTATATTCGAAACTACAGTTTTAATATCAATAAAATAAAAATGATTATTAAACAATTTATCTTTCCTTAGATTTCGGTAAAAAAGTGTTTTTTTTTTCTACCAAAACACTCGAAAAATTATGCAATATTTGCACTTTTGATTATTTACTGTTGATTGATATACTTTTCTATTTGGCGGGCTTCTCTCGAAATTGAATTATGTTCGAAACTACAGTTCTAATATCAATAAAATAAAAGTGATTATTAATCAATTTATCTTTCCGTAGATTTCGGTAAAAAAGTGTTTTTTTTCTACCAAAACACTCGAAGAATAATGCAAAATTTGCAATTTTTTTTGTTTGTTTAATGTTGATTGATATAGTTTTCTATTTGGCGGGCTTCTCACGAAATTAAATTATATTCGAAACTACAGTTTTAATATCAATAAAATAAAAGTGATTATGAATCAATTTATCTTTCCGTAGATTACGGTAAAAAAGTGTTTTTTTCTACCAAAACACTCGAAAAATAATGCAAAATTTGCAATTTTTTTTATTTAATGTTGATTGATATAGTTTTCTATTTGGCGGGCTTCTCTCGAAATTAAATTATATTCTAAACTACAGTTTTAATATCAATTAAATAAAAGTGATTATTAATCAACTTATCTTTCCGTAGATTTCGGTAGAAAAGTGTTTTCTTCTACCAAAACACTCGAAAAATAATGCAAAATTTGCACTTTTGTTTATTTAATGTTGATTGACATACTTTTCTATTTAGCGGGCTTCTATCGAAATTAAATTATATTTGGAACTACAGTTTTAATATCAATAAAAGAAAAGTGATTATTAATCAATTTATCTTTCCGTAGATTTCGGTAAAAAAGTGTTTTTTTTTCTACCAAAACACTCGAAAAACAATGCAAAGTTTGAATTTTTGTGAATTAAAAAAAAATTTTGAATTCCAGGAATTAGATAATTTGACGACAATTTAAAATTCTCCAATTTAAAAATTCCTAAATAATAAAACTTCCAATACAGATTATGATATTACTGAATTTGAAAAGGAAGCACAATATAAAATTTACGTGATATAATTTCTGAAATAACAAAATATCTGATACTGTAATTTTCTAATTACTACATTTTGTATTTGGAATATTTTATATTTGTAGACTTTCAGTCGTCCTCCTGAAGCGGATTAGGTTTTAGGATTCTAGGTGCTGAATGACATTGCTTGACCGCGCCACGCCCCGAAGACCCGAAAGTGGCCTAAATATGACAATTTGTTCCAAAACAGCCTAGCCTTAGGGCAGTGGTCGGCAAACTTTTTGCTTCATTTTCAGGTATGGTGAGGCTCCACCAGACTTAATTTTTTCTACTACTTTTCGATCTATTCATGTACCTAAGTGTATGTGAGCTTACTCCAGGTTAGCTAAAACCAGTAAATCGGAAAAACGAATGGATTTTGTTGGCTGGTTAGAGTCAGTGACTTAGATAAAAATCTTGTAAAAGTCAGAAATTTGCTGTTTAAATAATTATCCATGATAATAAGTTAGATAATTTAATTTTTTCAATTAAAATTTTTTTATTCAGTATATAAAAGATTGTATATTAAAAACTTTCCAAAAGATTGTATTATTTTATCGGCCAGTGAAAATAAAGAAATCGCCAGAGTAAGCTTAATTAGAGTCATCATTTGTGTTTGAAGTATCAACTACACTGAAACTTTGATATTGGGTCGATTTCGGGACTGGCCTTGGTGGGGAATTACCCAGATAGAGGGCGGCACACCCATCGCAACTCTTTATATTCCTATTTTCGGCGTGGCGTCAATGTCCGGAAGAACTTTATCAAGGGTTCGATATCTAGGGTTCAGTGTGTTATGTTATTAGTTTAAAATTAATTTTTTATTTGAAAATTGAACTATTTCATATTCAGC